>NW_026596034.1:5965149-6026892 GCF_907164565.1 Psammomys obesus
GTGTGTGTGTGTGTGTGTGTGTGTGTGTGTGTGTGTGTGTGTGTGTGGTGTGGTGTGTGTTTAAACCAAGTCCCAGGAAGCAGTCCCATGTTACCTTTGTTTACCTGTCTAAGACAGTTCGTTCCCATTTTACCTTTTGAACTTAAACATCCCTTCTTCCTGCTCCGATGCACCATTGGCATGGCTCTGTCAGTTCCATACCTGCCAGGCACCACTTCAGTTTTTCTATTTCTTCCTTTAATGTCAGGCTCTGTCCGATGATTGACAATCATAATTACTCCCTAGAAAGCCTCGTATTACTAACAGCCATTGATCTAACACTGATGATTCCAAGCATTTTTATTCCCTACGCTCAAATATGAGACTTTATCTCCTCCAAGCTTGAATTGTGTAGCTTGCCATGAAGAACTAAGACCAGGTTTCAAAACAATAGGTAACCTTCCTCTCCAGATCAGCCCACTGCACAGCCTCCTCTCCTTGGGATTTTTTTTCCTTCTTCTTGATCAACATATTATTATTTTAAAAAATCCATTTTGACTTTCTCTTGCCAGAAAAGGCTCTCTAACCCCCCTGCCGCACAGCAGGAAGCTTCTTTCAGACAAGCTCAGATTGCTGGGTGGAGGAGACCACAATTATACCCCCTTTCAATGACATGTCTGGGGTTGCAGTGGCTCCAGACAAAGAAGCTGAAATGTACGAAAGTTTCTGTGTCTTCAAGACAGAACCTAAAAATACCTGCCTGAGATGCAGGTTGGAAGCTATTTCCAACAACAGGGCTCCAAGCTTTCCCTGCTGGGAGCCTGAGCGCCTGTGAATTCTTTTCAGCGGGCTGTCGGAGGAACCTGGTGATCACTGCAGTGATGCACAGAGACCAAGGAGGGTAGAAGACCCCTCCAGAGGCATCTTCGCCTCCTGTCGCCACTTGCTGTGCCGGGTGACAGGCTGTTGTGAGTCTGTGGGCAGCCCAGGATATGCTCCATGAAACCAGCCTGATTGCTATTGGTCCTATCCCAGGGAAATTGCCCTGTCACCAGGCAGTTGAAGACAAGAGAAAAGTGAGCAGCTTGGGAGAACACCTAGAGATGTTGGAGTCATTCCTTTGCTTGGGGCTTCAGCTATGTCACAGAGAGTCCTCATTCAGTGGCTTCTGTGCTCACTCATCCTTTGATGGAGAGCTTACTGCTTGCAGTGGCATAATGCTGTTTCATGTTCAAAACTGATCTGTCCCTGGTATTTCTTGGCCCTAGAGCATCCATCCTGTTTCTCTTTTGTATTTGAATAGGCACTTAGAGACGTACTCACAACCTTCTACAGAACTTGTCTTCCTTAGGCAAAGGTCACTGTTTCCTTCAACTTTTCCTTCTATGACTTTGGCTCTACCTTCTTGTCCCCCTTTTGAGAAAGACCCTCCCAATGGTGGTACAGAAAGCCTGGCTTCTGCTGTGGGCTTCTTAGAGAGGGCATTCCAAAGCCGTTTAAAGGGCTGAGAGTGGGGCACTATCACATTTTGCACCCAAATTCTTGTAGACACACAGGGACCAGCTGGGCAGACTGGGTCTCGTCTTGAGATGATAAACTTGAAGCTTATGATGGCACCATGCTCAGGGGTGTCTCTTGGCATTTTAAGATCAACCTCTCTGTTCCAGAAAAACTCTCAGTCTGTGACAGTGATGCTTTTCTAGAAGGACCAGGAAAAGTGCCTCCCGATTTGCAGAACAGTGTAGAAATGAACTGTGTGTTATGGGAGAGCAGAGGGTACCATACTCATTTAGAACCTTTCATCATTCTTTTAAAAGGGTCATTGGACACCTGTAGGAGCCACACTGGAGAAAAAGCTGGCTAGTAATGACAGCAGAAAATCTGGGGCAAGGAAGCTGTGGGTTTTGCACAAAGATAATTTTCCTGGTCTTTTCTCTTTTTGTATTCTTATGATCTTTTCCTTTAAAACACTTTTTGTTTTGTTTTTCAAGACAGGATTTGTCTCTGTAACAGCAGCCTTGGCTGTCCTGGAACTCTCTTTGTAAACCAGGTTGGCCTCAGGCTCACAGAGATACCCTGCCTCTGCCTCCCATGTGCTGGGGTTAAAGGCATGCGCCACCATTGCAGTGCCAATCTTTTTTTTTTTTTTTTTTTTTTTTTTTTTTTTTTTTTACATCCACAAGGAAAGATGAAAGCACTATATGAGGAACGTCCAAATGTCATCATCTAACTTCAACACCCACTATCATCTTATAACTCTGCTTCCCTCTCTAAACATGCACACACACAGGTACCCACTGACATATACATGTACACATTGACACACACACAATCATGCCCACAGTGACACACAGACACACACACATTGACAGACAAACAGACACATGGACAGACAGACACCCTCCCACATGCACACACACATACACACCATCCTCTAAGCAGTTTTCAGCCTTTGTAGTACATTCCTTCTCCTATTTACATTCTTTAGTGGCATCATTCAGGAATAAGACAGTCCTGCTCAGTCAGTGTATCCTAAAACATCTCTGAAAGTCATAAATTCAACAGCAGCCCATTCTCAAATTTCAAAATGATTAAAAGCAAAAGCAAAAATACTGTTTGATTGTGTGTGTGTGTGTGTGTGTGTGTGTATGTAACCCTGGCTGTCCTGGAACTCCATCTGCAGACAAGGCTGGCCTTGAACTCACAGTTACTTAAAGAGTGGGGTCACACTCACCTGAGACCCAGACTCATTTGTGGAGTCCTGTACAGTAAGCCACACTCTGAATTTCTCTAATTAACTTTTCAGACTTATAGTAAGGTTAAATAGCTATTGCAGGAAGAGCAATCCTTCTTATGAGATCATGCATGATTGTGGATGTCTATTTTTGCATGTTTTTTTTTTGTTTGTTTTATTAAAAGTTTTAGGCATCTCTTAATGCCCACCCTTCCCTGTTCCATAACAGCAATTGGGGACTTGAGCACCCACAACAAGGCACTCATTTCATACCTAAGAGAAGATGGCTATTCATAGAACTGCAAAGCGTTTTGGAAAAACTCCAATTAAAGCAACTCTGAATGGATTATGCTAAGTATCTGTAGATAAGGCTACAGTCATCAGGTCTGATTTTGACAGTGATCAAGGGGGTGAAAAAGAATAGATTGCCTTAGACGGGATCTTAAAAATCTACTAAATCTGAGAGGGGTGAGCAGCTTTGTTCTTGACCAGCTTTATACTCCAGGCTATGTCGACTGGCTGGCACCCTCCTCCTCAGCTCTGCTCAACACTCTTTCGGAGGGATATCTTGGGGTTCTTAGGATAGGTGGTACCCATCCAGGAGCTCTGGAGAAGTCTTTTCATGTGCTTCTGTTCTCTGTCTTTCTGTGTATGTCTCTCTCCCTCACTCCTCAAATCAATCCCCAAATCAAGCTTCCCCAAGCTTGTTGCACTCAGAGCATTCCCTGCCACCTGGTGTAATCCACCCTGGTAGTGACTGGAGCTAACAGAATTGTTCAGGGGGACAAATCTTGGCTGTAAGAATCCCTGCCTCACTCAGGCCTCACAGGAGCTCTCTGAGATGTGCAGCTATGGCTGATAGATGCTGCGCCGGTGTCTTCCTGTCCTCCTCCATATTTGTGGACTGTCAGATCCAGAGCTTTCCTCCCTGCTCTGGCTTGTGTTTCCCATGCACTCCCTCTCCCCCAAGCCCAGCTTCCCACAGGCATCACTTCATATTCACAGCTACTTAAAGAGTGGAGTCACACTCACTTGAGACCCAGACTCATTTCAACATAGCACAAGTTAGCCAAGGCCGCCATTGATGATGTATGCTTCAGTAGAATTAATTTCCTCAGTTAATTAATTTCCTACAGTTTCAGACATCAATGTAAGTCAGAGGAACACCTACATGTTTTAGAACTTTATGGCCAAGCATGTTTGGAGGCTGTCATGTCCTCACACATAATGTTTTTGTCCTTGTGGCAGACACTTATCAAAACAATGAGCCTTGTAATGCTCCAAGAAAAGACTCACTGTTGCAGTATTGCTCTAGTCACTGGAACAAGAACCCTGATTTCTTGGAGGAGTTTGTGGCGCACCTGCCACTGCACACCTGTCTAACGGTGTCATCTGTTCCAGGAATTGTACAGTTGGAGGATGCCAGTCATGACATCCCTGGGATAGAAGTGTGGCTTATGGTTTTCTGCCAGCCAATAGGTTCTGAAGCCCAAAGACCAGACAGCCCAAGGATAAATTACTTCTTATTTGGAGGTTAAAAGCAGCTTTGGGGCATGATTGCCTAATAGGTTCTGCCCTACTTATGAGTCACTGGGGGGAAAAAACACTTATTGGTATTTTATAAATATGCTTTTATCTTGGAATCTTCCATCAAGAGTCTACGGAGATCTCTGCTGTTCTATCAAAGGTGAAGATGTCACTGCATTCAACATGCTTTTATGAGCAGAACAAGGGGACATCCACTCATCCATATCTACTTGATGTCCTCAGGGACAAAAGGCTTGTTCTTTTCTTGTAAGATTACACTCGAAGCATAAGTACAGACACAATTGCGAATTGCTACTTGTACTCATCTGATCAATCCACATCCTATAATTGGCTGAGCCCTTCTCCTCAACAGGTTCCCTGACAGTGTCTGGAAGGATTTTAAGAAGTGGAGGGCTACTGAAGTAGTGTGCAAAATGCCATCTCCGGGAAAACACGGAGACAGTGGCTGGTGTCAGTTGCACTCAGTCTAAACATTCCCCGCAGTCCTAATGAACCACATCTGCTTTGCCTTTCCTTCAGGCTGAGTCAGCCCAGGCATGACCAGATTCTGTATGCTCACATGACATGTGACTTATCTTGGCCTGTGATAAATAATCATGTTCGTTGATGTGCAAGAGTCTGTAACATATTTTATAGTGTGTATTGAGTCATTACTACAGCATCAAATCAAAGTAGGTGAATATTAGTCCATTACTATTGCCATTACAGAGAGAAAAAAGAAAGGAAGTAAGAAAGGAAGGAAAGAAGAAAAAAAGAAAAGGAAGAAGAAAATAAAAGGAGAGAAAGAAAATAAAGAGAGGGAAAGGGGGTGGAGGAAAAGAAGGGAAGAAGATGGATACATATTTTGTTCCCTATCAACTTCTCAGGGCCTGCCAGGCAGGATGGATAGATTTGAGCTTTCATGATGCTCTAGACTAGTTGTTCTCAACATGTGGGTCTCAACCCATTTGACAAACCTCTATATCCAAAAGTATTTACATTATGATTCATAACAGTGTTGGGGATTGGTCTGGTGCTTTGCATTTAATTGTTAATTACTGGCCTCCCAAGATCTGGCTACACTGCTGATGAGTACATTATCAAGTACACCACGTAATGCTGTGTAGCTCTGCTTCCCAAATTGTCCCCGATGGGCTTAATCAAGCTACTTATAGCCTGGACTGGTCAGAAGAGAGGTAGGTAGAGACAAGGTTCTTGACATAGTTGGGTCAGACTAGATGAATATCTGCCCAGGTATAATGCTTAAAAGGTTCTTGGGCTGTGGTGGAGGGGATTACAGGAAGACCATGAGGAGAGGGGTGTAGGAGGGGAGGAAAGGAGGAGCTCGTGATAGGGTAGTGTGAGGTGAAGAAGCATGTGGCTGGGAGGAGCTTGCTCTGAGGATTGGCATGATGGAGAGAAGCAGCCCAAATGGAGCAGGTGCAGGTATCTTTTTGGGAATTTTGGATGGGAAGTGTGGCTGGGAGACAGCAAGGTAGCTTAGGGGGTTAATATCTATCCAGACCCAGTGTTTAAAGCATATTAAAAATATAACAGGTGTCCGTTTATAACAGTGGGTTAAATAATAACCACTGCATTAATAATCATATCAATCACTATTAATTAATAATAGTTATTTTAACATAACAGTAGCAAAATTCCAACAGTTATGAAGTAGCATTTATGAAGTAACAATAAAAATAATTTTATGGTTGGGAGTCACCACTACAGGAAGAATTGTATTAGAGTCATAGCATTAGGAAGGTTGAGAATCACTGCTCCAGGTGTCTGGGAGTTCATTCAGTTGAGTCAGTTCCCAGCAATAGGAACACTCCTAGTGGCTATGGTTTGAACTCTCGTTGAGACCTACTCTCTGCTGTGATTCATTGATGCTCTCTGGCAGAAAGGCCTTTGGAACATGATTGACATTAGATAAGAGCTTTAAGGTGGACCTCATAATGACTTTGACGCTTGTAAAAGAAGAGAAAGACAGACTCACGCTGGCTAGCTTTTTCTGTTTCTTCATGTAATGCTCTCTGTCATATTATATAGTACAGCATGGAGCTCTCAGGAGACTATGGCACCATATAGCCAAGTGTTCAGAATTACAAGCTATCAAAACCTCTTTTCTTTAAAAGTTACCCAGTGTTTGAGATGGAGCTATGTTGAGGGATGGGCTTGTGCATTGTGTGTTCAGATGCCAATTTCTGTGCCCCGGAATCTGGTGGCAGTCTAGATGTGGGCATTGTCATTTCTGTGACGAAGCCCCTGTCTCAATATTGTGTAAAAATTGTTCTCCATCATCTCTGATTGGTTACTAAGAAGGTGATTAGCCTATCTTTGGGCAAGAGAGGACAGGAGGTGGGACTTCCAGTCCCAGTCAGGGGCTGTCCTAGGTAGGGACCAGAAAAGAGGAAGAAGAAGGTAGAGAAAAGAGGAGGTCGCCATTAGGGAGTTGTCATGAGGACAGAGAGATGCAGCAGAAAGCCAAGGCGATGGCAAGGAATGGGCCTTTGCCTGGCAAGTAGCCAGACTAGCATAGTTGGTCAGACTAGATGACTATCTGCCCAGGTATAATGCTTAAAACTTGTTGAATATATCTAATAGGTCTTTGTGTCAATTATTTGGGAGCTAGGGCATTTGTTGGCAAAGTTCCCTACTCATATCCTAAATCAACACAGTTATAACAATAGAAGCATAACAAGACGCTAAGCTTGAGTGAGGCCTCCACTCAGTCTCTGTGAACCTGAGCTACTTAAGCTACTTAAGGCTCCTTTGCCTTACTTCTTGCTGACCCAACCCTGGTCATCCACACAGAGCAGCTTGCACAATTCTTTTGTCCTAGCTTGTTCTCCATTGCTGCCATAAAACCCCATGATGGAAAGAAACTTAAGGAGGAAAGGGTTTTCAGCTTACTGTTGTAGTCTATCATGAATGAAAGATGGGGCAGGAACTGAAACAGAAGTCATGGAGAAACTGCTGACTGCCTTGCTCCTCTTAGTTTGCTCAGTTTACACTTTTATACATCTCAGGACTACCTGCAAAGAGACAGTACCACCCACAGAAATCCAGGCCCTTCTACATCAATCATTAATCAAGAAAATGTCCCCCAGGCTAATCTAAAGGGGCACTTCCTCAGTTATGCTTCCCCTTTCCCAGATGACTGAGAATGTGTGGAGTTGACGAAAAAACTAACCAGCACAGCTTTCCACCATCTTAAAGACAGGGACTTGATAAAGCCCATCTTATCACCAGGGTAAGTGCTTTCCCTGGGCCGGCTTGTGAGTCTTCTGAGGATAAAACAATGCCATCAGTGCAAGGCCCTCAGCTCAGTGCTTGGGCTACAGGAAGCCCAGGAAAATTGTAATTGATTGTGTGTAAGATGAGGCCATTGTGATATTATGTTTTAGGTACCGTTCTAAATATTATAAAACTACTAAACTATTCAGCTCTATGAGGTAGATATAGGTTCATTTTCAGGCAATAACTGTGAAAATGAGTCTCAGCCATGAATCTATCCATGATCACACAGCTATTTAATTTAAAGCTGGGATCTGAGCCCAGGCACTCTGGCTCAGAGATTATACTCTTAAACCCTGTACCAAAATGTCACTTGTTTGCAGGTTCAGGTCTGCTGTCGCCTTTTGCATATGACTTTCTTCATCAGAGAAATGATTTGCAAACTGCTGTCCTTTACCTCTTCCCCTTCCTGCTACCGCTGCTAGAACTGAGAAGTGTGTGTGTGTGTGTGTGTGTGTGTGTGTGTTTTGTTGTTGAATAAGTGAATAATCTTAAGAGGTAACCTATGGTTTGATGGAGACACGATCAGAGAGCCGTAGGAGTGGCAAACATGTAGTTTGCCACTTGAAATGTTGACACTAGTCAAAGAGGTACCAATGCCACTTCAGTGGGCTCAAAGGGTTCTAGCCCCAGTGAAGAGCTACCAGAGCTAAGCTACATTTCTTCACAAAATCGTGAGGGGACTGCTGTCATCCATAACATATAGAAGCATAACCTGTGTGTAGGCTGGCCTGAATGTGAACAGCAGGCTCACACCACTCACTCCCTACCCAGCACAGCACTAAGCCTTCCTCGGCTTCCTGAGCTCTTCAGGTTTTCCAATTTCATTCTCTCCACAGCCATTCATGTTCTAGCTGTATCTCCATTGGCACTCAAGCAAACTGGGTCCTGGGCTACACAGTCACAAGCTAGTTAGGAATTTCGTCCACACTGTTAGATGCTGAGTTCCTCTGGGAGCTCAGTGGGGCAAGGGTCTCATTTTTGATGGCTCACAGAGGCTCAAACTCTTGCCAAGTGCCTCTTTCAGGGATTTCTTATGCATAATGTCCAGTCCTCCTGGCAGAGTGAGTGCAGCTAAGGGGAGAGGCAACCCAAAGTCAAGGGACTGTTTGCCTCTTGACACAGTTCCTAACATGTTATCTGTTGAGTGCTCTGAGAACCCTCAGCTAAATAATGACACTGGGAAGAGAGCAAGCTGTGTTTACACTCTCTAACCCAGTTGTTCCACTTTATTCTAGAGTCCTGCATACCCTAGAGTTGTTTTGTTTTGTTTTTGTTGGCTTTTGTTTGCTTGCTTGCTTTTGAGGCAAGGTTGTCCTGTATACCTCAGGTTGGCCTATCATTCCTCGGCCTCTTGCTTTTACTATCCAGCGACTACAATCATAGACAGGCACCACACTGGGCTTTCTATTTTTTCCCCTCTTAATGCTCAAAAATCTACCATGTCACTGGGGCAATACTGCAGACTATGCCATAAAAGTTGACTTTGATGCCAAGAACAGGCAAATATTGCTGGGTTTTGTTTGTTTGCTTGCTTTGTGTTTATTAAAAGAGGAGGGAGAAATGGCATTGCTTAGGAAATCACTGTGTGTTCATTTTCACAGCCTCAGGTCCCTCTGATTGGCCACTTCACAAATCCCCAAGCTCCATGAAACAATAATTGAGAAAGAACAAGTGAGGTCAGAGTGAGAAAAACGAACCCAGAAAGATTTTCATAGAAGCAACTATTTTTTAACAAAAAAAAAAAAAAAAAAAAAAAATATATATATATATATATATATATATGAACAAGTTCAAAGGCACATTCATGAGGCTTTTCATGAATCTTTTTTAAAACTAGTAGAGAGAATGGAGAATGGGAAGAAAAGGGAGAGAAGAATTAGGGCTAGTAGAACTTGGAAGTTGGGGAGACGATTAAATTTTCCCCTCAGTAGAAATGTCAGCAGCCTTGATGCTCCCAGTGTTCGTGGAGTCTAGATAGAAGTTCGTCTTGTCACGGGCTCATTAGTATTCATCATTAATTCATATTTTCAAAGCAACAAAGGAGCAAACAGTAGCAGGAAGAATGAGGAGATGTCAAATCCCGGGAGTGACATCTCAGCACAGTGTTCCCACGGAGGTTATCTGAGTGTTGTGCTTTCGAAAGCCACTCCAAACACAGGGAGGAGACAGAGGGATCTCCCACCTCTGCGGCAGGCAGCCTCCACTCCCAGCCCATCTCCTTTACTCCAGACAATGCCTCACGAGACAGAAATGACTTTAGGAAGTGTGTGTTTTGTGCCAGGTGCATAACACTGCTATACAGTACATAGTAATGGCTACTGCATTGTTCATATAGTAAAGGCAAGGTGACCCAATGCATAAAGGTCACCCAGAGGCTGGGTGCTATGGCTGAGACTCAAACCAAGGCAGTCTGGTTGTAGAACCTGTTTTCATGGCGACACTCCCACAAAGGACATCTGTCATCTGCTGGGATATAACATCACAGCCTTTCTCCTACCTGACATGAGGACATATGGTTTCTTCATGGTCAAAGTGTAGACTGAAGCAAGACCTTCCTTCATCTTCATGATTTGGTGAGCCTCATGCCCTGACCAGGAGGTGACAAGCAAGACTGGTGTGGTCTTCTACTGAGAGGAAAGTTCTGAAGTTTCTCTGAATGAATGGCTGTGCACGTGGGTTGTGTAAAAGAAATTGTGTTTCCAATTTTAGAATACACATATATACATACGTTTGTGTGTGTGTAGGATAGCTTGCTTGCCCTCTCCTCTGCTGTCCTCTTCCACTCCCTGCTCCCTCCCTCTCTCCCTCCCTCTTTCCTTCCCTCCCTCCTACCTATACTTAAGAAATGTACGTTTCAACATAGAAAGTCCTCCCTTTCTTTGATTTTCTATTTTCTTGTTCTTCATTAACAATTCACACAGCAGCCTTGCCTGGCTTCTCATGCCGTATCAGGTTCCAGGGTAAGACCAGAATACAAGGATGAATACACCAAGGTTCTTGTCTTGGATGTTGGGGTGCAGTGAAGGGGAATGTGGTATTTCCAGACACAGAAATGGAAAGCCACCACAGAACACGAGAGCCAGCCTTTACCAGTGCTCTTGGGCATTCTAAACACATAGGTTAATGTGTGTTAGATGCTCTCATCTCCTTTTTATTTCTAGTGAAAAGGGGTCTGACTATGTTGCCCAGGCTGGCCTTGAGCTCCTCCATCCTCCTACCACTGCCTGTGATTACACAAGACTCTTCCCACACCCAGCTTCTAGTGTCCTTATTTTATGCACAGCAGAACCAAGGCACAAGATGCCTATGGACTCCCAGCTAGTGTTACAAGGTCAAGAACCTTGCTCCAGGCCCACAACCTTTCTGCTTTACAAATAAATTATTCTAAGGGAAAAGAGCTCCGGGTGTGTGAATCAGCCACACAGGAGGCTGACATCTGAACTAGATCTTGGCAGAGAAGCTGAAGTTGACCAAGCAAGGGAAATATAAGCCATGCAAGGAGGACTGGCCCTTCCTTGCAAGGCCCCATGGATGTGAAAATCATGTAGACTAACAGAGGGTGGATAACAGTGAGGTTATCCACTATGAGGGCTACAAGATGGGTAGATGGCCAAACCAAACTGTGTTTTAAATAGAAACTCACCTGGCCTACTTGGTGGGTCATACAGAACAGTTGAGGATTTGAAGCACAAGGCGTACTTGGTGAACTCCAGTGAGAGCATTCTCTCCATGATAAAAAAAAAATAAAAATAGAATGAAAGAAAAGAAAAACAATTGAAAAGAACAAAACAAAACAACAACACCACAAATGAAATCAGGAGTATGGCTCCTTCCAGATAATTCTTTGGGTATTAGTTTTAATTCTTTGAGGATGGTTTTTCTTCACTTTCTCAGAAAAGTCTGAGTCTACTCAAAGTGCAGTAGAGGTAAAAAAAGGAAAAGTTGTTTAGTCTGTCAATCCAAACACCGTTTTGGACTGTGTGGACCTGGGTGTGTGTGTGTGTGTGTGTGTGTGTGTGTGTGTGTGTGTGTATGGAGGGTGGGGTGACTGTGGAGGTGGCCCATGAGATGGAGTCAGAGATGAGCTTCCTCCTGGTTTGACCATAAGAGAAAAGCTTGCAGGCTTATCATCCCCACCCTTTTGTGAGCTCTGCTTGTGCCCCTTTCTCCCACAGACAGTAAAATACAGAGAAAAAGCCTGCATCCCTGCAGTGGCAGTCAGGCCTGACTGTGGACGTCATGATGGGCAGGGAGGGCAGAGTGATTGTCTTGCTGTTTGAAGGTCCTTCAGGTGACCTCCAGGTGGATTTGTTAGTTTCACCTAAGAGCTTCCTCTGCTAACCTGATTCTGACCGATTTGAGAAAGACTGCCACCGTCGATGAATGAGGTCTGCTGTGGTTGTAACAGGGCTTGAGACAACACTTGGCCAAGTAGCTATTGTCACTGATCAAAACCTCTGATGCAAATGGATGCAGAGTAGCCTCCATTTTTAAACTGTGTACCTCATATATGATGCTATGTGTCGGGGTTTAACTGAGGCCTTATGGCTGGTTTTCTGACTTGGCCCCAAACAGAGAAGCAACCCACACCATGTGCAAAACACACATTTACACAGAATGATCCGGTAACACACGGTCACAGCTAGGAATGACTAGATATTGACCTGTGACTATGTATGAACTCAGTAGGACATGCTCAAAACCATTCTGGCCAATGAGTATGATTAGCCGACTTAGCCTTTTGTTTTGAAGTCTAATCTTAATCAGACCTTCAATTGTGGTGGTCTCAACTGTTCTGTGCAGAAGATTTTGTGTCTGCACTACACAGCCAAAACTTGCAAGCTCGTTGTAAAAGATTGCCATCCTGGGCTCTGTCGTGAGCAGCATGCCTGAGTTAAATCAGGACAGTTTATTCCAGCTACACCCTGATGACAAGGGCAGATACGCAGCCCTCACTAGTGTTAAAGGGAAAACTGACTTTTTACAATTCATTTTACACTTCCTGAACGCAGAATGTTTTTAGATAGAAATGAACCACGGGCAAATGTTCCAAGGGTCACATTCTCAAGGTATCCTTGCTGTTAGACTATCCAGTAGCATCTTGGGAGGGGCAACAAGACAAACAAACCAACAGACAAACAGAAAACCCTTGGCCCTGGGAGGCAGGAGCTGAGAAAGGATTCAGGTGGACATGAGGAGATGGAGGTGGTGCTACCAGCAGACAAGTATAATAAACTCTACTTATTTGGGACCTAATTATTTTTGTTTGAAAAAAAAATTCTGCCCACAGCAGAATAAAAGTGAAAGGAAAAAAACAAACAAACAACACATTGACAGAGAAACAGATATAGAGAAGAGCTAGGAGAAAGGGGAGAAAGGAAAGAAGGGAGGGAGAGGAAGAGAAAGAGAGAGAGAGGGAGAAAATCCAAATGGGAAATTTTAGACTGAATATAATGAAGCTGTTAACATTTAACTGACTAACTTGCAAAAAGACAGCTTTTTGCAGTGTAACCCTACAGGCTCCCCAGGGCTTCCGCTTGGCCCTGTTAGGCCCATCTGTGTTCACGGAGGCCCAGCCCTCAGCATGCTCTGCAGTGGCAGAGCTGGCCCTCCATCACTGTCTGAGGGTGTTTGTACTGAGCACTCTGAATGTGGCTCGGCCTCCCCAAGGGGCATCTCTCCCCAGTGCCTCTGACCTCCGCAGAGAAACAAAAATTGCAGGCAGAGAAGTAGCTGTTTAAACATCCTTTGATTTCCCCCTCGTCATTTAGTAAATGCATTAAATGAAGCTGCAGATGTTTTACTGTCAACACAGCGCTGTGTTATGGTGTGTTATTTGCCTGATAGAAACATTTTATATACTGTAAATAAACACAGTTTTGTTAATTAGTTAATGAATTATTTTTTAATGCTCCATTAGGCTTTCGAAAGAAAAATAGCACAAGCTATTGAAAGTTCTCATTTTTAATAAACAGGTCTTGTGGTAAATACAGAATGTCTACTGTCTACTGAGATGCAGTTCTTGGCCTGGAATAATTACATCTCTATCTCCCAGTTTTAAGGTATTTTATGCTGCAGAAAGAATATTTTAAGTGTGCAATTGAAGTTCAGCAGTAGCGTCCAGAACCAAGAATGGAGTATCGGAACGCACAGAGGAAATCTTGGGGTTTGCCCACTTTTATGTTTTAATTTTCTTACAACAAGGGAGTGTTTTAAACACGTATTAGGGAAATAGAGAATTCTGTACTTAAAGGTCCAAGTCAGCCCTGAGAAATGCCAGAATTTTAGCAACAAAACAAACCACAAGCCTTCTTCGTTCTTGAGAGTCAGGCTGTTTTCCTCTAAACAAGGTCGGAAGGCTCTTTGCTGGAGTGTCTCGGTCCAGCAGTAGATTGGAAAAATGTCCAAGCAGGGGACGAGAGTTCTCTCCCGGATGAGTTCATTTCAATAGTCACTGTGTTTCATCCGATGCAGCTGGTTACATTTTTAATAGGCAGATGGCTAATTTTACAGTTCCAAGCCAAACTCTCATTGGATAGCATCCAGAAAGCCCGTGGTGGGGTAATGCCCAGCAAAAAGTTCAACAGGACACTTGGGGGGAACATATGCTAATGTCAGCCCTTTTACTTAACCGTCTTTAGAAAGAATATTCAGGGCTAAGCTGGGGGATTTTCATGGATGGGAGCCTAGCACCAGATGGGTGGCCAGCCAGGACATCCTTAGGGCCTAAGCAAATGCTCTTAATCAGGCTTGCATGGCCAGAGAGTCAAATAGCACCAAACCAGTCATCACTGAGTCATTTAAAAAAAAACAAAAGAGGAGAGGTGTACTTGTTTGTACACATGACCCAGCTAACCGGAGTAGCCATTTTCTTCCGTCCACAGTCCACACCGCCGAAAAAGCCCAGAGTCCTAGGACCACCTCTGCGTCTCAGCTGCCCTTTCCTGTGCCTCAAGTTGCGAATACCGTCCCCCCTCCCCGCCCCCAACACACACACACACACACACACACACACACACACACACACACACACACACACACACACCTTCACATCCCCACAGGTGGGGTCCCCTTCACCCAGTGTCAGAGAGGGAGTTTGTCCGTCCCAATTCAGCATTTTTTTCTAAACTGTTTGGAAATCGCATTCTCCAAAGCAATGGCTATTTAGACATCTTAATTAAAAGAGAATTGGAAATATCTCCCGTTTTGGAGGGCATGTAATCAAGCATTTCTTATTCTCTGCAGAAGGACTTTGGTTCCCTCGTCACAAAAGGCTTTGAAATGTCCTAAAACAATCTCCCCCGCAGCTCAGAGTGGGGGTGAGGGTGGGTAGGAGTTAAAAAAAAAACCAAAGCAAAAAACAACAAACAATTTCTGGGGGGTGATAAAAGTTTTGGATGCAAAGTCTCCTCATTTTCCCCCATGTGATGAATTGCCATAGGGTGACTGGAGAAGGATTTAAGACCCACAATGGCAAACGCTGTTGTTTAAATGAAGCAAATGTTTACCTCTAAGCAAAATAAAAGATGAGGATCAGAAGGAAGAGGGGATCAAAAGAGCTTTCTCCAAACAGATTTATAAAAGAGAGTGATTTTTAAATGATTTCAACTCCTACTTTATAAAAATATTTTATGAGCCACTTTTCGGAAAATAACATGCTTCATGCTTCTGAAGGGTTTTCCTCCTCAGATCGCTTCCTGGAAATGGCGACATGACTTTTATTCCCTGGGTTGCCTGAAAAAGACCTTATTTAAAACAATGCAAAACGGTTCCAACAAAGCCCAAAGCCAGTATCGGCACAGAGAAACCAGGCCTGCCCCTGACACCCCCACCCCCGAAGAAAATAACCTTCAAACCTCAGATTTAATTTGTAAATGCTTCATCAGAGTTTCTTTCAGAGGTCTGGAAAGCGGTTCATTTTCTTTTCCGGAACAGGTTGTGAAAAGAGTTTTCTTGCAGAGTTTTTGTTTTATAATCAAAATAATTCAAAAGAAGTGAAATGACTTTTCTTTTGAATTTTTTTTTTCTCTCTCTCCTGGTCAAAGTAGAAGAAGAAGGGTGGGGGATCTAACCAAATCTAAGACTTGCAGACAAAAGTTATAAACAATAGGGAAAACCTCAAAGATAGTTATAAATTATTCTGTCACTAAATTAAAGTATTGATAGAAGAAAATGTCTAAAAACTGCAAAATGAGTATTGGCCAAAATCAACAGAATCAGGGTGCTAGAGAAATTTTTCTCTAGGATAAATACCCACAAATACATTGTATCAGCTTATTTTTAAAATCTATTTTTAAGAAACTTTATGTTAACATGAAAAAAAAAGAACTTTGAAAAGGTGGAAAAATCCAAAAGACAAGCAGAAATAAGGACAGTTTTTAAACTACAAGCCAACTGTTTGCCCCACTTTGCTTTCTTTAGCAGTTCTCAAGGTATTTAAAACTTGAACATTAAAACTGCAGAATAATTTGCAAATGAATGCAGTTGCAGTGTGAAAATATAACTCACAGCTGAATGTGGGTTATTCAGACAAATGGCTGCTTTGTTCCAGGAGGGGAAGTAAAGTTCTCTGTTAATTTATTACAAACTGCAGCATTTCATCCCTGATGTCCAGGCAACAATGTTTTTTATTTCAAGTAATTTATAAGCACTTCCCAGAGCACTTAGCAGAGATGTCCTTGGCTGTTTGGCTCCCAGAAACGGAGTGTATATGTATTTACTGTGGGAATTTGTTTTTAATAAAACTGTTGTAAGGCATTTTTATTCCTTTGCTTTGTTACATTAAAACATTCTCTGCATAAGTAATGTATTTTATTCCACGTTGAAAGGCAGCAGATCACAGCCGGCAACTGTATTGGGGGGCGGGGGTGGTGGTGGTGTAGAGAATAAAGATGGGAGAGGTAATGTTTAAAGAGAACCAGACTATTTTCTGCTGTTAGGTGTGGCCTCTTCCTGGGCTCTCAGGGAAGCAGCAATTAGATGACCCCCAGCCCCTTGGGAGTTCCCAGAAGTCCCGGGATGCTAACACTCCAAACTAAAATCCTCTTGAAAACTGATCTCTATTGAAAAATTTGAGTGAAACCTACATATATCCTAAGGTTTCTTGTGGACATATGGATATTTACAACTTTAATTTATATATTTAAACTTCTTTTATTTATTTTTTTTTTGAGACAAAGTTTTGTTTTGCTTCCTTCGATGACCTGACCTTGTGGTGCTTCTGCCTCAGTCTTCTTAGTGTCACAACCAGGACCATCGGTGTTCATCATCATACCTACCACAGCTTCTTTGAAACCGGATGGAGCTGTGGTATAATTTCAGCTTTCAGGAAAGACTTGTGGGATCATTTAGAAAGGTCTTGCCCCAGAGGAAGTTTTCCACCAATGTCAAGAGTCTTTCTGGAGAGCCTAGGTCTTCAGTGTCCTTTAATCACTCCACTTTTCAAGAAGGGATGAGTAAGTGAAGGCAGAGCTCATCTGCCCATCTGCGTATCTAACCATCTTTTATGTAGGTTCAGTAGTTTCGAAACCTCAACAGAAAGAAGACTGCTTGCGTGTCCCAGGAGCTGGTGTTGTAGGAAGCTCAGAGGTCATTTCTACAGGCCTGTGTGTGCAGCCTCCAGAATGTTGACTCTAAAAAATGTATCACATGTTATTTTGCTTATGAGCACAATCAGTGAATCTTGGGCTCCAACACAAAGATTATAACATGCCTTGCAGCCTTCTGATTGCACAGGTTGACTAAGTTGGTAGATAATTGTACTTGCAACAGGAGACATGCTATATAATGTAATTTCATTATATGATGTTTGCTAATGAACATAGCTGATGGATTGAGTCTTATAACAGGCCTCACAGCCTCCCGGGGTCTAAGAGTTACATAAAATAAAGCCTCATAATTATCTAGACACATCTGAGAAGTTCTTTATAATTTAAAAATTACCTTGACTTTTAAAAAGAAATTTGATGAGCAATTACTCTATAACAATAGATTTTAAAACTTATTATTTAAAAATAAATGGGAGAACTATTTGAACAAATTACCTTTAGGATAACCTAGCTTCCTGAACCCTGTTTGTTCTGGCCACTAACTTTTCAAGGAGTGAGGAGTAGAGTGAAATAGAGATCACTGTGTTAATCAGCCATAAGACAATAGTTTTTATTTGTAAAGGAGCCCGTGGGCCGGAGAACCAGGAAGCAGATATAAGGTAACCAGACAACACCCTCTTGTCCCCCTCCCTCGCTTACTGCTGTCACTGTCCCTCATGGAAAAGCTTTGATTAATATGTCCTCCTATGCTTCCCATTCTCTTATTAAGAGTCAACATAGCTCTAAAAGATAAGCTTTTAGAACCTTTCCTGACGTTAGTGTCCCAGCCTTGATCGCTTTGGTCTTCTGTGCTGGTGGCCACATGTATGTATATATGTAGGATTTGTCATGATTGAGAAGAAGTATGGACAACTCTTGTCTGGGCCTTGAGTATCTCACTTGTCAGGAAGGCAGCTGGATTGGGAGGAGAAAAAGCACAGGTGCTCTGACAAAGTATGGCTGTGGTTGTAGAATGGTTAGGCTCAGGGGGTTGAGTGTCTTCTGCATCCTCAAGTTTTTGCAGAGTTCTAAGGACCCTCCCCAAGGCTGCTAACAACCTCGGTGCCTTGAATAAAGAAAAGTGTCAAATATTTTTTCTTAGGAAATAAATTCACTTAAGAATTGGTGGAAGAAAACACTGTTCACTTTGGGTTTTTTTTTTTTTTTTTGGAGAGAAAGAAAGAAAACATTAAAAGATAACACATCAATTCATGATTTGGCAGTGACAGCTGAGCATATTTAGCTGACAATGAAAACAATTATCTATCAATCAAGCCATCTTCGATTCAAAATTTGCCTAAACAAATATTTACCATGTATAACGAATCTCAGTGTTTCTGGAGGGTCTGCTTATTCATCTAATAGATGAACAGATCTCAGTTCTTATTTGTTTCTGCCAAGCTGATTTTTAAACCCCATTTTAAGCATGACCCTAACATAAGCTATGGTGGTTAACCTACATGTCACAGAATCCTTGGGAAGGAAACATACTCAGTCCCCCAAAAGGAAAGGCCAAGATGGCCAAGATACCTAAATTCTGTTTCCCAGTGAACACTAAATCCAAGTAATGGAAGAAATCAAGTACTTGCCCTAAAGGCGCCTTTCACCTGATTCTGATTCTGAAACCTTGTCCCTTCTCTTTGGGGTGTTTTGGTGTGAGTCCTTCAGAGCAGGTACATAGTGCCTCTATGAGCTAGTGGCAAGCTCTGAAGGAGTACCTCCCCAGCCTCTGGCCCAAGATACTCCTACCATTGTGACATTGAGGCAATGGCTTTCCCATGCTTGTGTCTCTGTCTCCCCATTTAAATGTTTGGGGTAACCATAACAGCACCTACCTCATAGGTGTGTGGACATATTTTCTATTTGTCACCAAAGCAACACAAATACATACAGCAAATCCCTTCATGATTATGTCAAGGCTGAGCCTGGGTTAATGACTTTCTTCAGCGTAGTAGCATCCATATTGAGCCTCAGCTTGGTTTGATGAGGAGGGGCATGCATTCTTTCTGCCCACTTTATCCTTGTGAAAAGTGTTCCCTTCACCAACCACACTGCACAAGTTACTTGTACATTCTGTCTCCCTGAGTCTCTGGCTTTCTCACCCTTTCAGTCTTTCCTTCTTGTCTCTTTCTCCTTGAGTTATCTCTCTACATCCTCAGTGCTATGGCTATGAGAGCAGTTTTTATTGATCTGTTATCATCTGGCTTATGTGTCCCTCTTCTAAGTAAGGCATAGTAGGTGGGTGATGCTACTCAGAGATAACAGGATGCTAGGACTTCAAGGTGTTAAGAAAGTCTAGAGAGCCATTATGGAAGAAGCTTGAAATCCAGGCTTAGAAGCCCCCTGAATAGGCTATTAGGTTTTGGGACCTCAGTTCTGCTCAGAGCAAGTAAGAAAAGTGCTCCATTAAGGGATAGGTGTTTCTGTTTCTAATCAAAGCTGGGGTAGCAGGGATGAAGGTCAGGTGTAGATCAGGACCAGATCTGGGCTCCCCAGTCTTCAAGGTTTGCTCTTTTGTAGTTTTTTTAGTTTCTTTTGATCTTATTGCAGGTTTTCCTGTACTCCACCATTATCTACACCTGTCAGATTTATACTCCGGTGAAAGGTGCTAATCCAGTTTAATGTAGTATTTCCCCCAAGGGATTTGGGTTTTGATAAGGTTCAAAGACGTTCCTCTAGATTTTAGGACAAGGCAAAAAAGCTGGTAGAGTATGGGCCACATATATATTGGCCCTTACATATCCATAATGTGAGGTCCTAAACCAAACTGGCATTAACCATTGGGAGGGTTCCCATACATGCCTGGCCTTCCATCTTTTTCACACTGTTTGTCTCTAAGCCACTGGGTTGCAGACCTTTCTGTTTAATCAATGTTCATTCTGAAATGCCTGTGATCGAAACCAAAAGTAACTAAGGCCACCACTACCTAGGTGCTATGGGTCTCCCAGAAGAGGCAGGTGGATTCATATGACTCACTAAGATTTAGGAGCAGAGCTGGAGTTTTTAATTTCTCATTTTGTGTTTGTGTACTTTGTTTCATGAACATAACATAATGAAAGAAATGCACCTTTATTGGGGTGCAGATCCAACACTAAATTGTACCCGATCAAATGTGGAGACCCTGGTTGCTACAATGTTGTGTGCTGTGCAACAGTTGTTATAGTGCAAAACATACCATCTCATGAATAACAAATGAGGCAGGTTGAGCTTTCCCCAGAAAGCCTGGAGAGCTAACAAGGAGACAGAGATAGGCACGTACACAGGGAGGCAGAGGCAGGCATATCTCTTTGTAAATAGGATTCTTTAAAGAAATCTGTACTTTCTATAACAAGTCTGTTTAGAATTTGTAGAAATGCCACAGTGGGAGCAAACACATGGGATTCTGGGCACATCGGCATGGAGGTGCGAGGAAATTTAAGATGACCAGTCCAATAGATCAGTTTGAACAGGTGGGAAAAATCAGAAAAATTAAGTTTGAGAACTTAAGCACAATAGCTATGATCGTCAACAAGGTTCTTTAGTGATGAGCTGGCTATTTCAGGTTTCTGAGAAATAAGTCATTATTGCTGTGCATCAAAAAGTACTCACACACTCCACCAATTAAGAGGGACTGCCTCTGACATAATCTGATTGGCCTGCTCTTTGATCACCTCCCCCTGAGGAGGGAGCAGCCTTACCAGGCCACAGAAGATGACAATGCAGCCACTCCCGATGTGATTTGATAGACTAAGATCAGAAGGAAGGAGAGGAGGACCTCCCCTATCAGTAGACTTGGGAAGGGGCATTCATGAAGAAGGGGGAGGGAGGGTAGGGTCGGGAGGGGAGGAGGGAGGGCTTTTGGGGGGATACAAAATGAATAAAGTGTAATTAATATAAAAAAATGCCCTCATCTCTCAAAAAAAATTCCATTTGCATTCAAACTATATCCTTTATCAGAAATCTGTTCTTATCATTTCTACAAAAATAAATTACTTTCCTACTCACCAGGTGCCACCCATGTTCTTGTTTGTCCTCAGGGAAAATAAAAATATATTTTTTATTTATTTACTTATATTTATTATGTACGTATACTTCTTATCATGATACACACACACATATCAGAATAAGTAATACAACCAATAGGGCAAAATTCAAGCTAGAGCACAGTAGAGAAAGCCAATGATTTCCGTGACCACCTTTGTCAGGCATGACCATGGATACAAAGCAAGTCAATGTTCCCATCTGTAAATGGAAGTAATGACAATTATTGCCATCTCAGGTTCTTGGAGAATTATGAGATGGTGTGAGCAGGATCTGGATAGTGCCTACCACATAAAAAGAGCCTAGTAAGCAGTCAACATTTTGAGATGAAAATCTGAGTTCTTATGTCATCTCTAAGCTGTCCGTGTGTCAGTGACTGCTGGAAAATGGAAACAGCGGATGCCTTACCTTAAGCGTCTTCTTTGAGTGACAGTCATTCTCCTCCATCATTAGGAGAGATTTCCTCAAGTCCCTTTTCATCCATGATAGAACCATAACTTATTAATATTGGGAACTTTGGTCCAGGAAGAGCTCCACCCTCTCTCTTTCTGAGAGAAAGCAAAACAAAACGTCTTTTTGATGAACTGCATGTGTAATCCAAGATCTATGTACTGAGGTGTGCTCATGCTGTCTCTCAGAAAGAGAACCTGGATGTTCACTAGGGTGTCCTCTGGTCAGAAGGGTGTTTGTTTTATAGGATCTATCTATCTGTCTGTCATTCTATCTATCTATCTATCTATCTATCTATCTATCTATCTATCTATCTATCTACCTGTCTGTCTGTCTGTCTGTCTATCTTCTATCTATCTCATAACTATCATATATATAATTTTTGGTAGGGGAGAGGAGCTAAGGAATTTACCTGAGGTTTGGTTCAAGAAGTTCTCCTGACTTATTTTTGCTCTGTTGTGCCCCTTTCTCATTTTTTTTCTTCCTTTAGTCAATCAAGGGAAAAGCCAAGGCCTTGAATCTTCCTGGCTAGTGTGCCCCTCCTGGAACCTCAATGGCCTTCTGTTTGTCCTCAGTGGCACTGTGTATAGATGCTGCTACCCTCCCTCAAAAGGACAGATTGGAAGTGCCCTTTCTCTCATCTCTGTACCAGCTTTGAAAAACAGTGGCATCTCATCTCCAACTCAAGTCCACAGACTTCAGAACATCCTTTCTGCTCTCCATGAAGACTTCTTCATGTTATTTCACCCATGTTCTATGGAAGAGCCCCAAATACCAGTAATGAGTTCTGGAGAGATGATGTTTTATCTCATCCCAAGTGCTCTAGCAGGAAAGGGATAGTCAGTGCTAGGGAAGGAATCCCGCTCAAAAAGTCAGTATTGGCCATAGTGATTATTGCCACCATATGCCATGCTACTCCAGGATGGGCCACAGACTCCTTTTCCTTTCTGCGGTGGCTCTATCCATCTGTACTAGTAACTTCTAAAACTCCATTAACTAGTAATTCTTCAGGGACAGGAAGAGTACCTCCACCACACCAGGAATATCCAATTAGCAAACCATGATCCAGCCTTCCCACGAAAGAAGTCAGATCCATTATCCATGGTGTCCCCCAATTAGAGTGTTTATTCATGAAAGACTGAGCTAAGCTGGCCCTTGCAATACCTTCTTTCTGGAACCCTAGCCAGATGCAGCACTGGTTCCATTCCCAGCCCAGTACTCCCCCTTTCCCCTGATTTCCTTCCTAGTCTGCCCAAATCATGAAGAATTCAGCTAGCAGCAGGATGGAAGAGTCACATTCTTCAGGTGTGGTCATGCCTGACTTGAGTTCCATGTTTTGTGTTCCTTTTGGGGGTGGAGAAAGAAATGAGCTGCCCCCAAGCGTGCCCGTGATTTAGTTAGTATTTATCAATCTCACTTTGGCAGTAAATCTGGCATTTATCGGACACCGAGAACGCCCCAGGTGCTGGGATCTCACTCCTTCCCTTTCCTGCGTTCACTCCTCACTTGCAATCAGTTATGTTTTAACTGCATAAAAATTTGCAACAAAAATTCATCTACTTCTGTGGTTAAATGGATCCTTTGCCACTACAGGGCCAGCCCCCTCTTCGATTCCATTTTACAAACTAAGAGTGGTGATCGCATTAGGGTTGGTTGCTTTTGATAAACACCCTCTTTTTTATGTGGCTAAACATGTACCTACACTTTCAAAGGGCTTACATATATGCATTGAGCATGGAGCACAGAGAAACCAAATGACCTGAAAAAGATGATCTCATTATTATTATTTTTTTTTAAAAAGGAAAAATATTTGAACGCACTTAAAAGAACACCAATTATCCTGTTTACTCATGAAAGAACATCCCAACTTGTAGAGCATGTAGATCTGCTATAGCTTGAATTTCCTTTTAATACAAGCTTCAGAAGTGCAGCCTCTTCCCCACTGGCAAGGAGGTGATGTCCCTCCCTCTTCCTGCTTATGCAAGTTACAAGTTGTGTGGGGGAATTAGGGAGCATCTCTCCCCACCAAAACTTGTGTCAGGCTGCTGAAAAAACACAGTCTGTCTGTTTAGATTTCTAGAGCCAAACGTGGCTGTTATCGCTAATTCTGATTAGCGTCTACTTGGCTCCTTTCTTGAAGCATCCTCTGTGGGAACGCTTCAAGATAGACAGACGTGTCTGAGCTCTTACAGGCTCCAGGGAGCTTCGCTGGTCAGAATGGAGCTTTAAAACACAACTGTTACTATAATTCACATGGCACAGTTGAACAGTGAAAAAAAAAAAAAAAAAGATAACCATACACAATCAGTTCCTAGGGTTTTTCCTGCTTGTTAATGGTTAAATATGTTTCCACTACCTCCGCAGAGGAAACACCCCAGAATAGTCACTGTGAATGAGGCGCTGTTCTCAATTCCACATCACAATGGTCCCACAGCAGCTCCTAAGTGAATATTTGCGGCATGAAAATCAGCCGTCTACAAGCCTCGCTCCTCTGTCTCCTCCCCCCAGCTAGCTAAGCATTAGCCACCGGTTGAATCTGCAGCCTTAGGAAACGCTCCAAGTGTGAAGTTCACTCTGTGGCCCCTGCTTTACCTGGGCTGGCTGGCCACTGCTTGGCTGGTACAAGTGACCTTACATTCACCTGACCCATAGTCCACTCTGTATCAAGTCCTTTATGGTTGTGCAATACTTTTGCTTTTTTTTTTTTTTTTTTTTTTGATAGACATTTTACTAAAAACGCGTTGCCTTTCAAGCAGACATTCAGAGGCTATTCTGATATTTTCTTGAGGACTAGGTACCAGCATTGCTGGGTGCTCTAGTGACATCCCTAGGAGATGTGAAAGTGGTTGCTTATTTCTTACAAATCAACAGCTTGGAGAGCTATGGAATTTTAGGGTTTGTTTTTTTTTTTTTTAAGTTTTGTTTGCTTTCTTAAACACCTTTCTTGATTAGTGGAAAGATGCCAGTTGTTATTTATGCTTTAAATTATATAAATAGTGTAAGACTATGTGTTCACAGTGAGTGGTTTAAGCAAGACATTGCTTATAAAGATGATCTCTCCCTTTCGTTTACTGATTAGAAAATAGCCTTCATTACAGCTTGCTACAGCTTCTTCATGAGCTTTGGTATACATTTCTAAATGCTGTTGGTTATAATAATACATATTTATACCATATATACTCAATCTTTGTGTAAATGGGAATCAGACCATGGCAAGGCTTTTTCAATTCTTTATAACATACAATTATTTACAGTAACTAAAGTAAGATTCTGAAGCCTTAGTTTAACCATTATCTCACCGATAGGCATTTTGGTTGTTTCCTTTTTTAAAAAATATTAAAATATTTGCTGCAAAAGTGAGCCATTTAATATCTCTCTTTACATGCTCCATGTGAACGTATGTAAGGCAATATTCACAAAGAATAACCGAGTTACAGGTTAGTTGTCATTTCTTACTTCTTATTTCTTACTTACAATTTCCACTAAGTTGAGGAAATTGTACCATCTTTAAATGTTGCATCTATGTGTAAATCTCCAATATGAATAAATAATTGCTTTTACTTACATAGTACAAGGATATTGAGATAACGCTCCCCTGACTAAATAAATACAATGAATTATTTTTATTTTTTATTTATTTATTTATTTATTTATTTTTTACCATTGGTGTATTAGTTATCTTTTCTGTTGCTATGACAAAATTCCCCAGCCAAAGAAATTTAGGAAGGAAGGAAGGAAGGGTTTGTTCTGGCCCACAGATTCAGGTTACAGCCCACCATGTTGGGGGAGTCACAGTAGCAGTCGGTCATATTACATCCACAGTCAAGAAACAGTGAGAAATGCCTGTGCTCAGTCTGTTTTCACTTTTTTATACAGTACAGAGTCCCATCCTAGGGAATTGTATCACCTGTAGTAGACAGGTCTTCCTGTCTCAGCTAACTCAACCATGATGATCCCCAAAACATATGCCAAAAGGCCATCATCTCCTAGCTGATTCTGGATCACACGGAGTTGGCAGCTGAGGTTTCCCTCACATTGGAGAGACATAGCATGGTGTCTTCGGGAGCCAGCACCTTGAGCGTCCATTGTTTTCTTGAGGTAGCACCCTTGGGATAGTATCAGTTCCCTCCAACTAATGCTTTCGACCTCTCTATGCTTAGAAGCTTTCTCCAATAACCCCCAAAGCTCTTTTGAGGTGAAGTAGACTCAAGGTGATGGGAAATCAATAGCCTTCAGAAGCAGGTTGCAAACAATAACTGGAGATGATATAAAAACACTTTTTCTTCCCCTACCCTCTCGGGTGGGGTCATCCTGAGAGATCCCTGTGTTTCCCCACTCCTTCACATTTCCTCAAGAAATTGAGCCCATAATGGTAGAGGGTATACAAAACACCATGTACTGGTAACACTCCCTTCCCAAGCTCATTTCCCTAGTACTCTGCAAAGATGTTCTGTTCGTACCAGATTGATAGCTGCACTTGAACCAGTCTCTGGGTTGCTTTTGGAAGAACCTTAACAAATATGGCTTCTCTCTCTTATAAGTGTAGGATGTTGGTCTTGACCTGGAAACAAGATTTTGCTAAGCACACATGATGCTTTCCTCCACTCTTTATAAAACACAAGAATCTTTTTTTTATGAACTAAACAGGCTACATCCAGCAACCCTTGGACTATGATTTGACCAGTTTCCAGTGTGTTGCATTTTTAAGGTCAACAATCTAGACATTCTCACGTTGTACTTCTGCAGTGTACATACAGACAAGGGGCCCATGGTTTGACACACCTTCCTTGCATTTAGAGTTTGGGGAACTTGTGTGAATTGGGATAGTCAGTCAGTAAATCTGCATCAGGTACACAGAAGAAAGTGAGGTCTCGGGATTGCATCAACAAAGACATCCGGAATGAGGCAGCACAGGCTGCCTCATAAGGTAATGTTCGCCTGCTGGAGGCTGAAGACTGGCACATAGACACATGATGGCATCATCTCTGGGCTGAGGTCAGAATGCCCCAGAGCTGCTCTCCGGACGCTTGACGGAGGGCTTGTGAATTATTTTATAATCTCGAGAGAAGTCTGTAGCTTGTTTGAGTTGAAAAAACCTTTGGTGGAATCTGGCCTTTTCTACTCCTGGGGTGTGGATCAGCCAGCGGGACTGACACCTTCTCTGCCACCCCGCTTTGGATTCTTTTTCTTATCTATTTATCTCTTGTTTAAAACAGCTCTCAGATGTGACAAATGGCCCCTAGACTAACCAGTATAACAATAGAGATACTATAGGAAAACCCCCAAACAAACAGCACAAGAGCTCGGATAAAGAGAACGAAGTGATTGTTATATCCAGATGGAGAAACTGAGGCACAGTGAGCCAAGTCTGAGCCACATAAGTAGTAAGTGGCAGAGCTGGAATTTTATCCCAGGTGGTCTGGTTTCAGAACCCACACTTTTCTCTTCGTGAAGGGCAGTCTTGGAGATTAGACCCTTCCTATGTTGATGACTTAGATTACTTCGTTGTGTGATTTATGGGAGCCATTTAATGTGTCTGAGCTTGAGGGTGATAATACTCATAAGGATGTAAGACTTGCTTGGATGGAGAGGGTTCAACCACAACAGGCACACAGGCACACACACATACACACACTTTAGGCCAGGCTCACTGAACAGGCGCTCCTTTTGCACACACACTCAGCCTTCCAGCTGACTGCACTGTTCTTACCTTTACTCTCTGGTGAACTAACCACCTTTTTAGGCCTCGTGTAGACATTTCCTTGTTAAATTTCTCAGAGGCACGTCTTCATCAGCAATTCTGTCTAGCAGGGGAATACCATTCTGATTAACATCATAAAGTCTAGAGATGGACTCTGGAGCCTTAAGAAATGATTCCTATTGTAGACATGTATGTGGGCAAAATTAGGGAAGGGTATCTATCTCACAAGATCATCATGATGCTTAAATGAGATATAGCATGTTAACAGTTGGCATGGGGCTGGAATGCAGACATGTTTGGTAAACAGTATCATATCCTTTTAGCCCTCTGATTCTATCCTTTCTATTATTTAATATTGAATATTCATGTGCTTATGTTTTTTTATTTTCACCAGGCCACAAAAATCTTCAACCTAAGAGTAGAATTGTGTTTGCTTCAATGTCAAATATATAATAATTGATTTAACATTGAATAGACTGATGGATGATGGTTACACAGTGAAATGGGTGGATAACTGTTTCCAGTACTTGTGGCAAGGACTTGGACCATCTCTGCTAACTGGAGTGTGTTTTCTTTCATATCAGTAGTAGGAGACCAGAATGGCCAAGAATTATGGTTTGAGTTCTTTCATTTGGCTTGAAGATGACAAAGACAAACCAAACAATAACAAAACCAAAAGGGTCAGTGGCTCCTCACTGAGGGATGAGCTGACTTCTAGTGCATCTCATATCCTCTGAGTCTCAGAAACGATGTGTCATGAGAACCTCTTCCTCAGCTAAGAAGCTGGGAAATTCATTTCTCAGAAGTGTCTGCCCAAAGCTAGATGTCCTGGGCCTGTACCAGAAGGGAAGAAGACAACGAAGCACCTGGATTTGGGGTTACCCTGACTCAGAGAGAAGTCTCTGGAAATTATCTAAGAGCTGTACCAGTGGGACAAAGGCACTATATGACTGATCAAGCAAGAGTCTTGATATTCAGTCTTGGCCCTCAAAAGCTCTTCCTGGATCCCTTATCCAGTTCTTCTCAGTGATTCTTAGCACCTTGACTCAACAAGCTGACTCAGCAGTTTCCTCAGCTGAGTATCAAATGAGCACTAATTCCCCATGATCCCCTCCCCTTCCCTGAAACCCAGTGTAGCTTGTTACTTTCAAGGCTGTATCTATGCCATCAAAAAATAGTTAACATTCACCTTTTCTGCAGTCATCTCCGTTGAAACCAGCTAGGGGAACTGCCAATTACCAAGCATGCATTCTGCTCCTGCTAGGCTTAAATAATGAGCTTTAGCACTTTGTTGTGTGTGTGTGTGGGGGGGGGGCAGAGCTGAGCTGAGTCTAAAATAACAGGAAAAACAGGGGGTGGGGGGACAAAGAAGAAGAAAGATTATTATTCTCCCAAATTGAACTCTCCTCCAGCTTGGCATATGGGCACTCATAAAATGATCAAAGACCTTAAGACCAGTGATAGGATACTTTGCTAGGTGACCCTGAGTCATCTCTGCACTAAAAGGAAGATACAGAATTGGCTGAAGGGGGTGAAGACATACAGATTCATCTAATAAGCTCTTCTAAGTCATCCAGCCATGGGGGAAAGCAGTGAATCGGACCCCAGGGCAGTGATACTGAGACCAAAGAATTGTCACAGGGTAGTGGCTTCTCCCTCCCTCCCCTTCCTTTCTTCTTTCTTTCCATTTAGTTGTTCAACAGATATTCCTATTAGCAGAGCTACCAAGTCCAAAGGAATCCTCTGTAGGGTATTGTGAAGAGGGCAGTGGGTGCTTGGTAATGAGCTCTAGGTCTCATACTCTGGCTAGCTAGGGAACTCCACAAGTCTGAAGGTGTATCCTTACAGTGGAGTACACCTGCCTTGGCGGGAAGGGTGAAGGTCAAGATGAAGTCATTAATGGAAGGCACCAGAAGGAGCTGTCACTTCATAGCGTTATTAATTATAGTATTACACAGTCACCAGTGCACCAAAACTGGCTGGCTGTGTTTTTATTTTTATATTTCAGAGCTTATTTAATAAACAGTCCTAGTGTATTTCATTGTAAATTTAAAAGTCTCAGAAGGACCAGGACAGTAATATTCCTGTTTTAAAAATAGTAACACTATCAAAATTGAGGCTTCTAAAGATCCTAGGTTGGAAAGGATGGAGGAAAAGTGAGGATAGAGATGGCTGAGTCACAAGCCTACAGTTTTCATGAGGACAGAGTGATTCCCTAGGTTTGAGGAAGATTCCAGAGTAGAACTTAGAGTTAATGCCACTGGCTAGGGTCTGAGATGAGGTGTGTCACGTTGAGGACCTCAGAAGTTCTGGGCTCCCTTCTAGTCTTGTGCTGGTGAGACAGTTGATCCAGAACATCTGCTCTCAGGATTGTCTTCTTCAATGACTCTCTTTAAGGTCCAGATTCTTGCCTGTATTAAAAAGCTTTTATGTGTATCTGGATTAGACAGTCTGAGATTCTGATACCTCAGGTGTGCCTTTCTCAGCCCTAGCCATATCTTGCTTCCATTTTTAGCTAGAGGAGAACCTTTCAACTTTCCTGCTCTGTAACTAGCTTTTTCTTTCTTCTCTTCTCTTTCCTTCCTTCCTTTTCTTCTTCCTTCCTTCCTTCTTTCCTTCTTTCTTTCCTTCCTTCCTTCCTCCACTTAGCAACAGAGTTGTTCTCACCATGCATGCTGGGAAAGACCAAGTGACTTCTTTGTTTGTTCTGTGGGGCAGACAGCATCTTCCCCAGCCCACCTGTTCCTTCGTAGTGGTCCCTGAGGCCTCAGAGTTTGGTGTCCTGCACATTTTGACTTAGAGAACAAAAGAAACTATTGAAATGTCATATGTCAACCACTTCCTCTTATTCTATTAAAACATCTCTCTCTCTCTCTCTCTCTCTCTCTCTCTCTCTCTCTGTCTCTCAACATTCTGGGAGGGAAATAAAGAGAAACGGTAAGAATACAGCAATGGGAAAAACAGTTTATTTATTTTTTTTTCTTTTTTTTTTTTTTTTTTTTTTTTTACTAAGGGGGAAAAAAGACCCAGCAAGCCCAAGCCCACTTCAGGGCCTTGAAACATCTGCACTTTCTCAGCAGTTTGAAAGGAAACAAAAAATTGCCAAGTGGTATAAAATTTGAAGAAAAATTACCCAAAGGAGGAATGGACGTTAACCACGCTTCAATTCCCCACTATGGGTTGACATTTGAAGCACTTTCTTCTTTCCTCTTTCTTTCTGATTCACAGTGTGTCTAAAGAGGTGAATTGGGCGCACAAAACCCAACCTCCTCTTGCCAGGGTGGGTATGAAATATGAAGGCCAGACGATTGTCTGGGCTCAGTGCATTGGAATAACATTGGTTAAATTATGGATAGTTTTTGAATAGTGTCACTTTTTTTTCTCTGCAGATGGTTGTTCTCACAAGGAGCCGGGTCTGCATAATTGTATCAGTAATCAGCAGTAAGGCAATTAGTTGTGTAAGTGTGCTATAATCATTCTAACAGAAGAGATGACGAAAAGACAAAAAAAGGGAGGGGGGGACCAACATGTCTTTTCTGAATCCATCAACTGACAGCCATAATTAGATATATATAATTGAAAATTCCACAGTAGGGGGGCCAGATTATACAAATGAATTTTCTCTGCTGCCCTTATGCATTTTTTGTCTTTGGCTGAGCATCCCCCCAGGAGAGGCAGAAAACTCGTCATTCCAAAAGAGTGCATACTGTACTCACTATTGATCTAGACCCATGATGTCAGCATAGCATTTTTTTTTTTTTGGTGTGGGGGTGTGGGCACGGGGCTGAGGTTAGTGTGGTATGAGGACAGTGCATGGGCTGATACGAGTCGTACTGCTTCGAATATCATTGTCCGCCCTGCTGCTTAGACTCTCTTCTCAGCTAGTCAAATGTCCATCTTTTGGTTTACAGTGAAATCCTGGGTGAGTTGATTTGACCGTGGGGTGTGGTAGACAGGCATTATAGCAACGATCATACTTTTAGGGGTCCATGAAAATGTTTTAAGTTCCTTACGCATCAAAAGAAAAAAATGAACAGAGTGATAACCAGTCTAGTCTGGTTTGGGATCACCTGTATGCCAATGTGGATGTACAATAGAATCTTTAATGCACTTTTGTGAAGGAAGTTGTGCATGGATGCTGCAGTGCCTCTGGGATCTCTGAAGTTGTCATGCAGCCCTCATCCTGGGCTGAGGGAGAGTCTCCTCAGGAAGTGAGAATGATGGCGTCTGAGGAGCTCCCTTGCAAGGGGATATTTCAACTTCAGTTTTCATAGGAAAGAGGGGACTCTATTTAACTAAAGTCTGATTATCAAAACCTATAATTACATTTGGTTAAAAATTCTTAAGTGCCTATGAGTTTGTGGAAACTGTGCAGAAAAGCTTAGCACCGAATTAATCAGACTATAGGTCTCCCATCAGACCGAAATCTTCTTTTTAAATTGGAAGTGCAACCCCCAGCCTCCTCCTCTCTCCTTTTGAATTCAGCAATTCTTCTATAATTTAATTGGACAAATCTTAACTGTGATTTTTTCCCCCTCCCAAAGAGGGGCACATTGCGGCCAAGGCTTGTTAATTAAGGTCTTTAAATGCCCCCAGCTGTGCAATAAGTTTTCAAAGCAACACAACTGCAAATTTATTTATTTTTTTTTAACATTTTTCGGCTAGTTTTCAATCACGTATTATTCCCCCCTCCTTGTTCTGAGGATGGGAAAAACAGGAAAAATCTCAGAGAGAGTTCCCATGCATTGTGGAATCTTGGACAGACAGTCAAATTGGAGGTGCCATTAAGTGGTGTCTAATTGGAGCCTGTTTAAAGGCGAAGGGAGCCGCAAGGGACAATTCTTTGGACTCGTAGGCCGTGTGGGCATATGCGTACTGTCTAGAAATTACCTAGATGAGCACCAGAAAGGCAAAAGTCCCATTGGAGTCAGCAGGCAGCACTGCTCTCTAATAGACAGAAGAGGCTTTTTGGGTGACTGTACTGAGCCAGGTCCTAGGAGTTGTCTCTGGTCTCTTCAGGGTACTGGTCTCCCACTAAAGATAGCCCATATTCCTGCTCCTTCCCTCTAAGTTAGCTGGGAAAGAGAAGGAATTGGAAGGAAAAGTGCTGAAGTGAGTTTGCAGTTGCACTACCCTCTAGGAAGTGACACGTACGAGGCTACATCTTAGATGCCTTCATTTAAGATGCTAAAGGAGCAAGATGACTCAGTGGGTGAAGGCACCTGCTGCCAAGCCTGAGACCTGAATTCAATCCCCGAGGCCCACGTGGTGGAAGCAGAGAACTGACTTCTGTGAGTGTCCTCTGCCTTTTACACATGTAGTACGTGCACACCCACACCCATACACCCACCCCAACGCTCAATAAATTAAAATGATAAAAATACCTAGAAGATGCTAATAGATGGCATCATACTTAGACAAGTGGAGCCCAGTTTAAAAGGGTGAAGCTCTTGGCTAATAGTCCGGTTTGTCCACATTCAGATTTGTTTTTCAGATACCTTACGACTCTCTTAAAATTGAGACTAACCAAGGCAGATGCAGGGAATACAGGTGTGGAGTGGCCGCTGAAAGCCAGGGTACCATCTGCCTCATTTGGTGGTCCTCTGTGTGAGTGTCTGTGTTGATGGAGACCAAGTCATTCACCTTGGGCCCCTCTGCTTCCCTGATGCTTGCTTGAAGAAGAAAGAAACTTTCCCATGGTAATTGTCCACTAGCCTGATAAATTTAAAATCTATAGCTCAGACACGTCTTCTATAAAACTGGCCTTGGAGTTGAGTCACCTGGTACTGGAACATGTTGTCAGTATCCTTCTTGGTGTGACCCAGGAAGGTCAGTTACATGACCCCCTGTTCCTTGTAGGCCAAGATCTTTGCCCACCTAAAGGATGGATGAGAGCTGGAGGCTGAGTCTAGAAGATGAAACAGACATCTAGGATGTGGTGCATCAGAGACAGAGGCTGAGGCTGAGGGATGCTGTCTGGGAGCTGGAGGCTGAGGCTGGGATATCTTGCTCTTTGATATGCCTTTTATTGAAGATGCTGTGGCTCAGCTGCCTTCTGTGATCTGAATTTCACAGAATGGCCATGGGTACTGAGAAGAATAAACCTTGGGAGGAGAGTGTAGCAGAATGGCCACTTGCCAAGTTTGTACCAACCACACTAGACTAAGGCAGAGAAGAGAAGACGAGGTTGCTATTGGTAAGTTCAGGGCAGGACAGTGAATGCTACCTCTTGCCCTGTCCCCACAGGCACAGCATGCTGTGGCTGCCCATCTGGAAAGCAAGCCTTCTATGTGTTCTCTGGGATGCCCAGTTCTTCTTCCTGTGAGAAGAGACCCAGCTGCTTGCTCTTCTGTCATCCCAGAGGCTTGTGAACACATGGTTTCACTGGTGATTCTAAGAGCCCAAGCAGAACCTATGAAGCAGAGAGAAGCCAAAACAGTTGTATCAATATCTCACTGATGGAGTTCCCCTTGGGTTGAGGCCCCACAGGATGGCGATTTCATGTCCTGCCTCTGTTGACTCTGGGCAGGTTTCTCTCTGTTGAGTGCCGTCCCCATGAGTCTTCCTTCCTCCTTAGCATGTCTGTCTTCCAGGTGAGATGCAAACCTCAGGTAAACCCCTAAGCAGAATGAAATTTTCATCTTCAAAGCTTTATCTTAGGACTGTGCCCCTGGCCCTCCACGCCTGTCCACATTCTCCTGCCTGCAGACACTGCACGCTTTCCCCCAGGCTACCTTGATTCTAGTGCCCCAGTGGGGTACAGCACCCAGTGCCTCTGCTTCCTTGTTTCATAAGACCATTAGACTTCTGTCTTCTGAGCATTCTTATGTTGTTTCTAATATATCAGGACGTATAGACCACTTCAGCTGTCACCCGGCTTCCAGGGGTTCTCAGTAGGTCAGCCCCTCCAGAGCTCTGACCACCTTTGCTTCTCTGACCACCTTTTTCAAGAGCTGTATCCTCAGACATCTTAGGGTCAGTAGGCACGGCCTTTCCTTCCTTCCTCCTTCCTAGCCTGGAACATGGACCGCCCCTTCATGCCTCTTCAACAGAGTTTGATGATGGCAACTGTCAAGAAACAGTTCCATCAGGTAACGATGGAACATCTCTTTCCCAGGCCAGAGGGGGCTTTTAACCCCTTTGCCCTTGAGATCCTGATGGAAGTGGCTGTTTCTATGGCTTTTTCTTTGGACAGCCTTCATTCGGTCTCTACCCAATGATAAATGAGCCCTGAATTGAAGTTGTCTATCATCCCACTTCATCTGGAGCACCTTCCAATTTAGGAAGATCCAGATTGAGACTCTCAGCTGCCAGGGTTGAGAACCGCCATCTGGATTTGGAAACATGTCCTTTGCCCCTCTGTCTTAGGCTTTGCATGCCACACTGGCAACCTTGTAAGGTTGTTTGTTGCCAGCTTCTTTGGATTGTGTCTTAGCTTTTATTAAGCCACATGCAGTCCTGCTTTTCTTGTCATCCAGTTACGAGGGGCTTTGAGACCTGACACCATACACTGCCTGTACTTATCAGCTTTATAATGGATGGCCAGGTCCCTGGATGACCACAGGTTGGCTGTCTCACTGAGCCAGCCGGCTTTGTGCTGAGTCAAGGTAAGGTTAAGAGAATCAAGCAAGTCCTGTGCTGGGCATTCTAGGAGAAGGACCTGGCTGGTTCTCAGAACGCAGATGAGTTCAGTCTGCACAGCACGTTTAATAAAACCTAGATTTCAGCATTTCAAAGTGAATTGAATACAATATCTGCTAGGTCTTTTCTGTCTTAAATCTGGCCTACTTCGTTCCCTGCATTAACCTGCTTGGTTCCTGTGAACAAGCCCTGGGAGCCCAGCGCATCCTTTGTAACTATGGAAATGCCTCCTAGGAATATAGAGCATAGAGTGTTGAACAGGAAAAAAAAGTCAGGATTTTCTTGGTTGCAGACCTGCATTTCCAAGCAGGGACTCTGAGGCCAGAAGAAGAAACAGGAACTATTGCTCACCCATGGTCACCTGTCGTTACAACTTCCTTGGCATGGTTTCAAGCTACATTATTTTTTTGGAAATATTTTGAGAAGAGTAGTGGAAGCAGTGCTAAGGGTGTCATTTTCTCTTCAAACCCATTTGACAGCTGTCACTCACTGTGGCCTCTGCCTGGTCTCTCACCTAACAGAAGGACTTCTTGGTGACATAGAAAAGCTAGATGAAGTCCTTGGTGAACATTGCAGCTATGAAGATCTCGGCTGAACAAGGATAAAGTGGTTTGGGGCTCTAATTACTCAGTTTTCCTGTTTCTCTCCTGGTCTCTCTTCTCTGCCCATGGTCTAGCAGCCCTGCTCCTGACCTTAATTTGCTTTAGGCTGGACATTTCTATCTTCTCCGTTCTGCCAAGCTTCACAGCTCTCCCCTAGTTTCTACTGCCTTGTCCTCCTTAACACTTCCTCAAGTCACAGTGTGCAAAAACTACGATGGGTTCTCCAGCCTCACCCAAACTCCTTCCTTCCTTCCTTCCTTACTCTGTGAGACCACTGGATGAAGGTGGTACTGTTAACTTCATTGATTTGCAGGCACCAATTCCAGACAGAAGTTTCCCTTTAGATTTTCCTGGGATCTAGTAACTCAGAGGTGGCAACTTTGGTTAAATACTCTCTTTTTTAGAACAGAATTCATCCACAGGGAACTTCCCAGTACTTAGAAGGAAACCCCTAATGATGAGACCTCCCCAACTTCTCCTCATTTGGGCCTCATTGAAATTCAGGCCTATGCTTCTCTTCTGACAGTGTTCTCTTTTCTTTCTATCTTTAATTAGTACTGTCATTTTTAATCCCCTGGAAAGAGGAGAGGAGGGAATGAATGTTCCAACAACAGGCATGTTTGTGAGACTCCAGTGAACTCACAGAGTTATAACATATATGATGCACGCATCTGCATACATTTTCCTATAAACTCAGAGCAGGGAGTGTGAGTCTTTTTCTCCTCTGGGGTTTACTTCAATGCCATTTTTGGTTGCCACGTACAAGGCATTTTAAACTGAGTTGTCAAGCTCTCAGATGGCTTCACCATGAAGTGTCCCAGTAACCCGACCCCTTTGGATTGCTCCAACCATCTTAAATGTTTTGATTGCAAAAACAGGAGAGAAGCCACCGTTCCAAACAGAGGCCCCTCAAATCATCGTATGGATTAGTGTGCTGGGTGGCCTGAAATAGGTCAAAAGGTTTGGGCTTGGAAGTGGAATTCTAGAAATAATCACCCTATAGACACTCTAAATCAATCATAATTAATGCACTTGCTGAGTCCTGTCATCCGCTTGCTGCTAGAGGGTGAAATAAAGAGACCCTTTCTAATACAATTTGAAAAGAGATCAAATCTGTCATTTCATCTAATAATTGAGCCAAATGAGAAAAGAGAGAGGTCAAAGTTCACTGGGTGACCTTATGTAAACCCAATAATGCATAATTCATTTCCTTTTTATGGAATTTAAAAGCTGCTGTAAATGGGCAGGACAGAGGCTCTGCTTCCCGCAGCTTCTACCAGGCTACTCATGTACAGTCCGAGAGAGCTTCACCAACTTCCCAGCAGCAGATTCCAACCGAATAATCCCCAAACCTTCCATATGGGCCGGCATTTAACTCATCCTCCCAAGCGTGTGGCGTTAATAACTGAATAAATCACTGACAGCCCTCTCTGAAGGATATAAAACCTGTAATTTATTTATTGAGTGCTACAAATACAGTTAAAACATGTTTTCATGCAAAATGCTTTTCCTCTTTTTAATATTATCAAAAGGGAGAATCTAGGTTGAGCTTTGTGGAAGAGAAAGTTGCAGATAGCCTTTGTGTCATTTGTCTTCTCTTTCTTGGTGTCAAAATGTTGGAGAATTTCATCTCTTTCCAACCTCAACACAATTTGGGCTGAGGATAGTGAGAACGGAAGACAGTGCATTTGAGGAAAGCTTCCAGCAGGGCACCTTAACAAATCTGGGCTCAAGTTTACCTGAGCCTAGAACTGGAGCAGGCTGATCTTTTCCCATGGATCACTTCAGGAACTCATGGGTATCAGCCAATCAGATGCCTGCTTTTCCATCAGGTGCATCATCAGAGCTTTAGTTACTCTTGTTATCGTGGTAAGCGAGACTGCATGCCCCCGCTATGAAGGTGGCCTCGAGATACCTTTAGAATACTCCGTGGCTGCTCATAGTCCTTCCGTAGTCACAGCCTCTGAATGTTGAGTTGAATCTTTCTCACAAGATGGAGAGCCCTGCAGCTCGCGCAGCAGGTTCCTGCTCTCCATGCTGGTTGACACTTCCAGCCTCAGCACACGATTGCATGCCTGCAGCTCCATGCTCAGACTTTACACCCTGAGGCTGCACTTTCTAACACTTCGATGTGATCTTGCCATTTTCTACTGATGGAGACTTTAGTGTGCCTTGAGGTGGTTGAGGAGAAATTCATCTAATTTTTCTAGAGCAGTGGTTCTCAAGCTGTGGATCTCAACCCCTTTGACAAACCCCTACCTCCAAAAATACTTACATTATGATTAATTACAATAACAAAATTACAGTTATGAGATAGCAACAAAAATAATTTTATGGCTGAGGGTCACCGCAACGTGAGGAACTGTATTAAAGGGTCACAGCATTAGGAAGGTTAAGAACCGCTGCTCTAGAGGAAGCTTTAGCATTCTATAACAAGATGGGAATGTCATCCACTCTGAGTCCCATACTCGTGTTTAATGATTTTTTTCTAAACAATAGCTAATTTGCCTAAAATATAATGTTATATACTTTATAATTACAGTACATATTACACATACTATTTATTATAAGTATAATATTATATACATAAACCATATGGACTATATTATATTTTGTTGAAACAGTTTAAAGGCTTATCAGGATGAAATCATTAAATAAAATTATAGAGTTCCCAAAATGAGGAAATATTTTATAGGCATGAAAAGTAATGTCTTTAGCCACATCTAAAGACACCTAAGACCTGTCATTAAGCAACAAAGCATAGCATAATGTAACCAGAGAAGTATGATCTCACTCTGTTCTTAAAATGTTCTTCTCTCTAAGCAGAAAGAAGAAAAATGTGCTTTGCAGCTTAGCACAGACCGGTGTTACAACACACTGGAAGGCCGAGGATGGACATTAACAAGGAAACCTAGGTCACAATCACGATTGACTTTCAGAGGATGGAATGGATGACAGACAGACCAAAAAATAGACAATTGCTGGAATATTTGATAATCTGTAATAAGCCCATAGAGAAATTCCATATAAAACTCTGGACCATAAAGTTGAAGCCCTTAGCATGAAAATGTATGAATTCTGTACCTATTGTTCACCTACGCACAGGCCCACTGACACCTACATAGATACACATGTAAATGCAGAGAGATTTGCCAACAGTGAACTGAAAACTATGCTGTAGGACATGTTACACAAAGTTGAAAGATAAGCCACAGACTGCACGACTATAGTGGAAATGATGTGTCAAACCAGAAAGCGGGATTGCGATCTACCTTGGTGCAAGGCGTTTCTGGCATGCACTTGCAGGAGGCCTTGGGTTCCCCCTCAGCATTACAAGGGAAAGCAAGTAAAAACAGCTCCTAGAAAAACAAAAGAGGGCGGAATCCTATCGATAATTAGAGAAAGAAATCTAAGTGACCAAAGAAACCGTAACAGAAGCTTAATGTCTTTAGTGATAAGGAAAACATACATTAAGAAAGAAAGAAAAAAAAAAGACCACCACTGTCATGCATTAACTTCTATGCAAATGATTTTTAAAAATGAAGTGGGGTTGGAGCACAAATCATGGAATTATCTAGTGCTGGTGGCTCTGTGGAGAGGCAGCCAGTCCTAGCTTCAGTATGTACTACAGCCCAGTTGCCATCCTTCTTGTGCTGACTTGAAGCAATTCCTGTTCTGGGGAGGTGGCTCAGTGGATAAATGTCCTTACCACCAAGCCTGACTACCTGACTTCAGTTTCTGGCAACCCATATGGTAGAAGGAGAGAACCAACTCTAGCAAGCTGTCTTCCGACCTCCACATGTGCACGGTGGCATGTGTGCCCCTCACGAGAAAATAAAACTGTTAAAGCGAGAGGTTCCCATCTACAGCAGAAGGAGACAGGCACAGGGAGGCCCACAGCTGGTGAGAACAACAACTGTGAAACCTTCTAGATGCTCCGGATAGGCAGCTAAGTGTTGAACTGTACCACAGAGGGACATGGCTCTGCGCAGACTACCCAGGTTCCAACCCGGGCTTCTCATTTATGAACACCGCAACCAGGGACAGCCACTTAACTGTTCTGTACTTTGCTTTTCTTACCAGCAAGGTAGGAACAAATGTGAACTAGATTCTTAATAATCATTTTGAAAAGACACCGGCATGCAGCAGTACGTTAACACACAAAAAAGGCAAAGAAAAAGATCTGAGCTCCTTGTGCCTCAGTAGTTAATGAACAAATGGTTAGAGGAAAAAAAAAAAAGAGGAAGCTGATCTGCCTCGAATGGTGCAGTGGAAAAATCTACATCACTTTTATGAAAACAAAACAAAACATACACACCAGCATGATTTGGTGTCATGGTAATAGCTATGAGAGAGAAATGTTGGAATTCACGTAAGAGATTAAGAATTTTGCCCAGTGCAGGAGAGAAAGAGGGCAGCCCAGAAAAGCATGAGCTAGGTGCAGTGGCTCATACCTACAGCCAAAGCTGCTTGAGAGGCTGAGACATGAGGATTGCAGCTTCTAGGCTTGCTGAGGCTACTTTGTGAGTCCATGGCCTGCCTAAGAAACTTAGCAAGATCCTGTCGCAAGACCACAATTTAGTAATGCTGGAGAGATGGATCAGTAGTTAGGAGTGCCCACTGCCCTTTCAGAGGACCAGGGTTCAGTTACCGGCGCCTGCATGGCAGCTCGCAACCACGTGTAATTCCAGTTCCAATGCCCCTTTTGCAATCTGTTGATACCAGGCACACACACGGTACACAGATCCCATCGAAAACAAGACACTTGTATACAAATATAAATAAATTGATTTAAAAAAAATCTTGGGGTTGCAACTCAACAGTTGAGTTCTTGTGGGTTCAACTATCAAGATAGAAAACATATATTGACTTAGGTATATTGATACTGTTTTGTTTTTTAAAGAGAGAAAAAAAGAGATCTAAAGCAAAAATATGAACTCCAGGTAGTCAGTGTACAAGAGTTATGTTATTTTTAAAACACTTAGTAATAGCTTTTTAACTTTTTTATTTTTTTGAGACCCTCCTTCAGTCCAGGCTGACACTGAACTTGTTTTACAGTCAAGGTTTCTTACCTCCATCTCCTCTTTTTTGGGGTAAAAGATTATTTATTTATTTATTTTTATGACTTATGTTTCAGTGTCAAGTTTAAAGTTTCTATGTCTAGCCAATGATGCCAAAAAGTTATAGTCTACTTTTTTTTTTTAAAGAAAAGTTTTATAATCTTACATTTAAGTATCAGGTTTATTAGTCAGCTCATTCATAAAGTCAATTTATTAATGGGGTTATAGAATTGTTCTTCATTGATATATCACAACTAATACAACTTACTACTTACAACTGGGGAGGTTTTAGTACGGCCACAAGATTGCACAACCAGCACTCCTCAAGTTTCAGAACTTACGTTCTGGAACACTTTCATGACCCTTAAGTAGAGCCTTGTGCTCACCAACAGCTGCTCCCTCCATCTTTACCTGTGTCTTCATGCCTCGTTTCTTTCGTTCAGTATAACATTTTTTCGCTACTGTCTGTATTGTGGCATTTGCTCTTTCTCGTGACAAATATTCTGTGATATGGAAATACCACACTCATTTGACCATCCGTTAGTTGATGGACATTTGGGTTGTTTCTGGTTTCCTGGCTTCGTTTCCTACGAAAATGTAACTGTTAACACATTGCACAAATGTTTCTGACTGAATGTTTTCATCCCCGTGGATATGTAAGCATGAATAGGATTGTCCAGGGTCAACTGTTGACAACTGTTGACCCCATCAGAATGTAGTTTTCCTCAGTGACGACCTGCTTTATATCCACTCAACAACTAAAGCTCCTGCTTTTCACACCCTTCTTTTTTTAATTTAAATTTATTTTTTTATAATTTATTCACTTTAAATCCCAATCGTAGCCCCCTCTCTTGTCTCCTCCAGGTTCCTTCCTCCATCCAACCTTCCCTTTCTCCTTCCCTTCTTCCCTGTCTTTCCTTCATCTTTCTCCCTTAGTCTTCAGAAAGGGAGAATCCTCCTCCCCCACCATTTGACCCCAGCCTATCAAGTCCCATTAGGACTGCCTGCATCCTCTTCCTCTGTGGCCTAGGAAGCCCTTCCACCCCACCCCAACCCCCCACCACCAGGGTGAAGTGATCAAAGAGGAGGCAACAGAGTCCATGTTAGAGACAACCCCTGCTCTCCTTACTAGAGAAACCACATGAAGACTGAGCTGCCTATTGGCTACATCTGAGCAGGGGGCCTAAGTCCTCTTCATGCATGGTCCTTGGTTGGTGCATCAATCTTTGCAGGGCCCCATGAGCCCAGATTTGTTGGCTCAGCTGGTCTTCTTATAGAGCTTCTATTCACTCTGGTCCTATGTCCCCACTCTTTCCCATGACTCCTTATGCTCTGCCCAAAGTTTGGTTGTGAGTCTCAGCATCTGCTTTGATCCCCTGCTGGGTGGAGTCTTTCCGAGTCTTTTATGGAGTCTTTTATGGTAGGCTCCCAACCTGTTCCCTCTCTTCAACAGCTTCTGGTGTCTATTCTATTTGCCCTTCTGAATGAGAATTAAGCATCTTCCCCATGATCCATTTGTTATTCAGCTTCTTTAGGTCTGTTTCCACACCCTTCTTAGAATGGTATTATTTTTCTAAAATTTGAAATTACATTTTTATTTTATTTTTTCTGAGTGGGTGTATTTGTGCATGGTGGCAGGCACTTGGCGTAGCCATGTAAACATCAGAGGACAATTTTTGGGAGCCGGTTCTTTTCTTCTGCCATGTGGATCCTGGGGTTCGAACTCAGGTTGTCAACTTGGTAACAGGCACCTTTACCAACTAAGGCATCACCAGCTCTATTTCCTGGAAGCAATTTTAAACGATGTCTGTCTATCCTAGTTCATTTTTCTGTTGCTGTGGTAAACACCAACAATGACCAAGAGCAACTTGGGGAAGAAAGGGTTTGTTTCCTCTTACTGGCCCCAGTCCATCGTCAAGAAATCTAAGGCCGGAAAACAACTCAAGCAAGGCAGGAAACATGAAACAGAAACCTTGGAGAATGCTGCTTACTGGCTTGCGGCAAGGTTCGTGTTCAGCTACCTTTCTTATACGGCTGAACCCGCCTGCCGAGGGATGGTTCTGCCCACAGTGGGATGAACCTTCCTATATCAATTGTCAGTCAGGGAAACGACCCACAGACACAGCCACAGGCCAAGTGGATCAAGGTGATTCCTCAGTGGAAATTTCTTCTTCCCAGGTGTATCAAGTTGACAACCAAGATGAGCTATCACGCTATCCTAAGAAGTTTGAAATGGTATCGTGCTGTAGTGTTGACTGTGGCTTCTCTTAATTTTATTGTTGTTTGTGTGTGTGAATGTGGTACACGCATGTGCGCACAGGTGGACATGTGCAGGTGTATGCACCCGTACATACACAGGCCAGTGTCAATGTCAGATGTCTTCCTGTTCATCTTCATCCTAAATTTTGACACAGAATCTCTTTCTGAGCCGAAAGCTGGCTAGAAAAAAAAGAGGATAAAGCAAAAACAAAACAACAGCAACAAAATCCCAAACCAAAAACCATAACCACCACCACCACCACCAAGTAGCAAATAGGAATTCACCTGTTTTCATCTTCTGCTACCATTGGGGTTACAGACATCGGCTGCTGCATGTGACTTTTACGTCGGTGCTGGGATCTGAACTCAGGTCTCCATGCTTGAGCAGAAATTTATTTATTCACCAAACCATCCCGCCAGCACTGGCCAGCATTCTACTTTTAATGATGCGATGCTGTCAATTCCTCCGTGCCGTTTAGACACCTTTAAATTATCTTTGAAGAAACATTTATTTAGATCTTTTGATTCATTTTAAAGATAATTTTCTACTTTTGCTTGTCTTTGTGTTGTTATGATACAAGAGTTATGTATATATCCTGGCTTCTATTTTCTTATAAAACCCTGTTAGGTTGGGTTTCCCATTTGGATGGAGCCTTCACTGTCTTAAGAGAGTCACTGGATGCATACAGACTGTTCATTTTGGGGTCCGTTTCTTTATTGCTCTTGGAGTCGCAGCTAATCTTCAGTCATGGAGGTCCATACTTGTGCTCATCCTTACTGCTGAAGTTGTTGGACCTAGGTTCCTGGATTCTGCCATAGTTATCTTTCAGTTACTGTGATGAAGTACCATGACAAAGGCAACTGACAGAAAGAGTTTATTGGAGACTTACACTATCCTTCATAAAATCATGGCAGGGAAAATAGCAGGCAGGCAAGCGTGGCCCTGGAGTAGCACGTGAGAGCTTACATCTTATCCAAATACAGGAAGCAGAGGGAGAGAGAGACAGACAGAGATGGAGAGAAAGAGAGACAGACAGACAGGCAGAGCGGAAGAGATAGTGCCTGTAGTGTCTATAGTGATACACCTCCAATAAGGCCATGCCTCCTAAACCTTCCCAAAGAACTAGGGATCAAACATTCGAATATATGAACCCATGGGAAGCATTCTCACTCAAACCATCACATCCTACTACCTGCTTCTTTTAAGGGTGTGGCCATATCAAAATGCAAAATGCATTTAGTCCAACTTCAAACATTCTTACAGTCTTTCACAGTCTCAACACAGTTTAAAAGTTTAGAGTCTCAGAAGAGACTCATTCTCTTAATTGTCCCCTGTTAAGTAAAAAAAAAAAAAAAAAAAAAAAAAAAAGCAAATTACATACTTCTAACATGCAATGGCACGAAATATATATTACCATTCCAAAAGGGAGGAATTAGGGCATAGTGAGGAAATACTGGACCAAAGCAAGACTGAAACCCAGTAGGACAAATTCCAAATCCTATAGCTCCTTGTCTGACGTCAAAGGACTTAGATAGCTCCACCATTCCTGCTTTGCTGACGGTAGTTCACTTCCCAGTCTTGCCAGTGTCAATGTTAGCTGTCTTCCCGTTCATCTTCATCCTAATTTTTGACATAGGGTCTCTTTCTGAAGCAATCTCTCAAGCCTTTTCCTTTCACAAGTTATAGGATTAGGTGGGTTGGGTCTTGCCTTGAGGACACCATTCCTTTTATTCCGTTTCTTTTTATCTTTTTTAGCACAAACCATTGGCTCCAACATGGCATTTCCTGGTGCTCCCTTTCTCCTGGTGTTGAACATTTTGTATTTCTTTTGATCCACTTGCTCTTTTTCATTGTATATCTGCATAAGAGTTCTCACTAGTACCCACAAGACTTAATCAATATTAGGCTGCCTTGAAATCTCCTTTGCCAAAGAAATCAGTCCTAAACTCTACAATTTAGCCTGAGGCATGTTACCAGGACAAAAAAAGGAACAGGACAGGAGCCTACCATAGATGTCTACCCAGCAGGGCGTCAAAGCAGATGCTGAGACTCACAGCCAAACTTTGGATGTACCAACCAAGGACCATCCATGGAGAGGACCTGGCCCCCTGCTCAAATGTAGCTAACAGGCATCTCAGTAGGTTCCCCAGAAAGAGTAGCAGGGCTGTCTTTCACATGCATAGTGTTGTCTGCTCTTTGATCACTTCCGCCTGGTGGCACAGCCTTACCAGGCCACAGAGGAAAGGATGCAGCCAGTGGGGTGACTGGCAAGGGAGGAGGGCTCCCCCTTTCTGAGGGCTAGGGAGTGGGGATGGGGGGAGAGAGGGGTGGGCCTGGGAAGAGATGAAGGAGGGAGCTACAGTCAGGTTGTAAGGTGAATAAATTATATATTTAAAAAAAATCCCTAGGACAGAGCAAAAAGCAGCCACATTCTTTTTTAAAAATTAATTAATTTATTTATTCAGTTTATATCTCAATTGTAGCCCTCTCACTCCTCTCCTCTGGGTCCCACCCTCCCTCTTCTATCCCGCTTTCCCTAACCCCCAGAAAAGGATATCCCCACCAGCAACCCACAGCAGCACATCAAGTCACACCTGGACTGAGCGCATCCTCTTCACGAGTGGCCTGGCAAGGCAGCCCTGCCAGGAGAAAGAGCTCAAAAAGCAAAACAGCTTTTCTTTTTTCTTTCTCTTCCCCCCTGTCTCTCTTTGTATGTGGATGTAATATAAACTATCAAAAGAATTGTCTCTAGCCTATTGCTCATATAGTCTCCCTCTGAAACGTCTTGAGCTGGGTACATAGTTCATTTCTCTAAGTACTATTGTCTTCCAATCTCCTATTAAGATTATAAATTCCCATTTTCAGTATTCAACTCCTTTTCTAGTTGAAAGTTCCAGACTCTTCCACATTCTTCCAAAAAAAAAAAAAAAAAACAGTTTGGTCAAGCCTGTCAGAGCAATACCTTAGTCCTGATGCTAACTTACGCTTTCATTATTTTTCAGTCGCTGTGACAATACATGGTGGCCAAGGTTTGTTGGGTACTTACAGTTGCAGAGAGTGAGTCTATGACTATCATGGTGGAGAGGGTGGTGAGAACATCGTCACAGGGAGGCAGGCATGGTGCTAGAACAGGAACTGCTGAGAGCTTCCATCTTGTCTGGAAAAAGAATGGGGGGAGAGAGAGATAAGGAGGGGTTGTGGGCTCTTGAAACCTCAGTGCTCAGCCTCAGTGACGTACCATCTTCAACCCTTCCCAAATAGTTTCACCAACCCTGGACCAAGCATTCAAATACATGAATCTAAGGGGAACCATTGTTAGTCAAACCTCCACAGATGCCTTTGAATTTAATATTTGAATATCATAATGGTAGTGTTACAAAGTCATTCTTTTGTATGTGGATATCTAGCTCTTATCCCTGGTTAAAAGAATGTTTTGTTTTGCTTTGTTTTTCTTTAAATGATTATGACACCTTTATCAAAATCAGTTGACCATAAACACATAGGTTCATTTCTAGACTCCAAATTTTATCAGTTAATCTGTATATCAGCTTTTGCCCCAGGACTACACAGTCTTAATTACTGTAAAGTTTTTAGAACTTTTTTTTTCAAAAAATTATTTTTAATACTCAAAGTCTCTCAACATTCCACATGAACTTTATTCAACATATTCAATTGTTTTTTTTTTTTTTATAAAAAAAAAAGACAGTTGAACTTTTGATAGAGAGTACTCTGAATCTGTATGAGGGGATGTCTATCTTACTAATGTTAAATCTTTCAGTACATCCTCTTGAATTATTTAGTTTTTAAATATTTTTCGAGCAAAATATACTTTTCGGTACATGAAATTTGTGAGTTTGCATTTCTTTTTTAAAGATTTATTTTTTTCAATTATGTGTATGCATGTGTGTGTTTATAGGTGTGGTGGTTTGAAAAAGAATGGCCCTCATGGGCTCATAGATTGGAATGCTTGGTCACTAGGGAGTGGCACTATTTGAAAGGATTAGGAGGTGTGGTCTTGTTGAAGGAACTGTGTCATTAGGAGGGGATTTTAAGGTTTCAAAAGCCCATACCAAATCCAGAGCACCCCCCCCATGCCTATATCCAGATGTAGAAGTCTCAGTTACCTCTCCTGCACCAGGTCTGCCTGCATGCTGACGTGCTCCCTGTAATGTTGACAATGGACTAAACCTCTGAAAGTGTAAATAAGCCCCAATTAAACGCTTTCTTATATAGGAGTTGCTTTGGTCATGGTGTGTTTCGTTACAGCAGTAGAACACCTACTAATACAATATGTATATATCTGTGAGCATGAACACATGAAGTCCCCATGGAAGTCAGAAGAAGGTTCTAGCTCCCGTGAAGCTGAAGCTACAGGTGTTTGTGAGCCATCTGATATGGCTGCTGGGAACCAGTTAGGATCCTCTGGAAGAAAACTTTTAATTCTTCTCCACGCTGTCCTAAACAACTTTCAACTCAATGTCCTTCCTTCCTGTGTGTTTCTCTATCCATTCTCTGGACTTCCTCTCTATGGTTTTGTTTTTTCCCCCCATATTCACTTCCTATCACTCTGGTCTCTTACTCTGCTTCTTGACCTAGGGTTAACTTTATTTAATCCTTTTTACAGAAAGCTTTCGAATTAAAGATGTGTGCTAGGGCTGAGCCATTCCAAAAGTACTTATTTACAGTAAACAGAAAGCTCTAGGATCAAAGACTGAGGCAAAACACAATTAGAAACAGTTTTACATCTCACATTCTCAGGGCTCACAATAGGATCAAATATCCTGCAACACCGCAGTATTCAATACTATTAGCTAAGTTTATTCTTAAGTACTTTACTGCTTCTTATACTGTTATACATGGAATTGCTAATTTCACCCTTTGTTCATTTTTAGTGTATAGAAATATACTGTTTTAATATATTGATCTCATTTCCTACAAATGTACACAACTTATACATTAATATTTTCTGTGTCTTCTTTGACTTTTTTTTATCTATGTAAAAAATCACACAATCTACAAAGAGAGATACTTTTTACATCTTCTGTTCCAGTCTCGTGTTTTGATCTCCTTTATCAATTGTCAGGACTAGAGCCTCTAGCCAATGTTGAACAGAGGGGTGGGAATGTATTCCCTGCTCTGTGTTGACAATAACAGTGCAAATCCCACTATCATGGATCCTGTTAGATGGCAGCTTTTTATGGGTGGCCTTGTGAGGTTATAGATGTTGCTTTCTAGTCTCGGTTTGATGCAGATATTCACTGTAGAAAGGTCTTGGATGTTATGGAATTCTTTTAGCATCAGTTTAGATAAACATGTGAGTTCCACCTTTCACAGTGTGTTGGGCATTACATTGGGTGATACTGATATAGCAGGTCAGTGTTGCATAAATCCTACATGACCATAGCATATTATGTTTTTCCATTTTGCTAATTCAATGTTGTTGTGGTTTTTTTTAAATATTTTTGACTCTGTGTTCATAAGTGATATACCAGCTTAACATTATGTTTAGTTGATGTATTTGTCTTGTTTAGGTATCAGGGAATGCTGGCGTTCCAATTAATAAACTTCCTCTATCTTTTGGGAACAATTTGTGAGGGACTGGTCATTGTTTTTCTTTCAACATTCAATAGAATTCATGTCACACCACCCAGGGATAGGGTTAGGGTTACTAGGGTTTCTAGTTACTTAGGTTTATAATTACTAAGTCAGTATCCTCAGTTGTTACATTTAAGTTCTCATGCAATCTCTAGTTAGTTTTAGAATATGAGTTTCATCTGGGCTCCTGATATGTAGTATAGAATCCTCATATTCCTTTCCTACAATCCTTTTAAGAAATTACATCACTCCTTTTCTTGTAGTTTTTACTGTTTTTACCCCTCTGTTTCTTTAATTGTTCACTCTAGTTAGTAGCTGGTGGTACTTGTTGATAAATTTGGTTTTGTTGATTTTTTTTCTACGGAATCCCTGTTTGGCTTATTTGTACTTTAATGTTCATTATTTCCCTCTGCTGGCTTTGGGTTTCCTTTTTTTCTCCATTTCTTAGGATGCAAGCCTAGTTTGTTGATCTGAGATCTTTTGTGTTAGGTTTTCTTGTGAGATCTATATTGCCTCCTTCAGATTGGTCCTCTGCACGTATGCTTTGTTCATTTAATGGACTCTCAGCTTCCATTTGGATTGTTTGTTTGTTTTTTCCAAAGCCGTTAGTAATTTAGCATTGTCTTTAGTTTCCATTGTCTTTACTCTCCCTATTTTTCTTTTGTTTCTTACTTCTAGTTTCATTTCACTGAGATTATAGCAAACATCTTGGTTGATTTCTCTCCTTTTGAAAATGTATTGAGACTTATTTTTATTTACATTCTTAACATAAATTGTGTCCTTGAGAATGTGCTCTGTCATATGAGAAGGTAGCCAAGTCTGCTGTTGTTGTCTGCAGTGTCGTAGTTACACCTTCTGGCTCCTCACATACCTTATATCTAGTTGTTCTGGGCATGACTGAGAGTGGGTCATTGAAGTCTCCAATTATTTCTAATTGATTTTTAAATGTTTTCCTTCAGCTCTGTTATGCTTGCTTTGAGTTAGATGCTTTGAAGCTCTGTTGTTAGGTGTTTTTATATTTAAAATTGCTATATGTTCTTGGTTGATTGGTTCTTTTATCATCATATGATATCATACTTTGTATCCAGTAACAATAAAAAATCTCTTTTATCTGATAGCTTAGCTATTCTCCCTCTCTTTTATTTACCATTTGCACGTCTTTTGTAGGCAACTGTAACCCGTTACTTTTTGAATACTAAGTGTGTTTGATTAATGTGTTCGATATATATATATATATATACACACACACACATATACACACACACACACACACACACATATATATATATATATATATATATATATATATATGTACACACACACACTCATATATATTTAACCCTTTGCACCAGGAGACAGGTAGATTGACATAAGGGCACTCTGCATACTAGGCAAGTGTACTACCATCGAGACAGCTGAATCATTTTAAATTTTCCTAATAGTCTAATGGAAATAGTTTCTAATAGTTTTTTTTTGACTGGAGAGCCTGATTCACTTATTTCATACAAATAGTAAAAATACAGGATTTATAAGTCTATCTTCTATTTATTTTCTTTCTCCACAAATTTTTTACTTCTGCTTTCTTTACTGTTCTAAAGTTTTAGTGTACCACTTATTATTTTTTTTTCCTTTTTACATGGAATTTTGAATTCTTTTCTCAAAGAGTGCCCTGAAGATTGCCATTAATACCTTAACTTATAAAAATTGATTAAATTTTAATACCCACCTGATATTAGTTGCACATAAGATCTTGCTCTCATATGGGTCTTTTTCCTTCTTTTTTCCATAAATTATATCTTCATACATTGTTTTCCCATGCTTAGATTTTTACAATTATTGCATTGTGGAGTTGTTGTATTTAAGTCACATTGAACAAGAATTTTATTTTATTTTGTTTGTTTATTTTTATTTGTATATTAGTTTATTTTTTTAAGGCAGGGCTTCTCTGTGCTGACCTGGCTGTCCTAGAATTCTCTCTTTAGACCAGGCTGGCCTCAAACTCACAGAGATCCACCTACCTCTGCCTTCCAAGTGCTGGGATTAAAGGCATGCACTGCCACTGCCTGGCTGAACAAAAATTTTAAACAACAAAATGTTTATACTCTTCTTTTTGTTTATTTATGTAATCACCTCTCTTGTGTCCTGTTTACTGAGGTTGAAGTAACTGATTTTCTTTTAATTAAGCTGGAAGGACAGCTTATAGTATTTCTTATAGGGTATGTACATCTATTAGCAAAAAGTTCTGATGTTTTCATTTACTTTATATCATAGATTTAAAATTTGCCATAATTTTCATTTTCTTTATGAATGACAATTTTGCCAGATTAAAAAACAAAACAAAAACACTTGGTGGACAGGTTTTTGTTTTTTGTTTTTTTTTCTTCTTCTTCTTTCTTTCGGAACTTTGAAAATGTCTTTCTGATGCTTTCTGACCCTCATGATTCCTGATAAGAAACCACCTATTAATCTTATTTGGGATTCTTTGTACGTGATTAATAGCTTCTCTCTGCTTTCAAGAGCCTCTCTTTGTCTTTGAATTTTGACAGCTTGACTCTGATATGTGTAGGTGTGAATTTCCTTGCATTCTATGTGAAAATTTCTGAGCTTTTTCAATGTTGAGCAATCATTTCTTCAGATAGTCCCACTATCCTTTTCTGTCCCTTTCCAGGACCAGCATGCACTGCATTTGTGCTCTTAATGATCCCGCAGGTTTTTGCTGCAATGCCCTTTCTATTCCAGCTTTCTTTCTATTCTGGGCTAGTGAAATTTTCATCTCAGCTTTTATACTTTTCAATTACAAAATTTCTGGTTGATTGCCTTTTATAATTTGCATATCTTATTGTTTATTTCCTTTTGATTATGCATTTTCCACATATTTTTCTTTAGCATTGCGAACATATTTAAAGTAGCTTAATTAAAGTCTTTGTCTTGTGAGTATGGATCTTAGCTTTCTCAGTTATAGTCTCTAAATATTTCTTTCTTATGTATAAAAGACTTTCATTTTGCAGGTGATTTATATACTTTTGTATACATTTGTGTGTGTGTGTGTGTATGTGCATAAAACTGAAAAGATTATATTTCTTTATATTTCTAATAGTCTAATAGTAACTCTTAAAAGCAGATGGCTTTCTTTCCCCGAGTTCCTCATTGTTTCCTTTTGTGGTTGTTACTGTGAATTTAGATGTTGTGAACTAATTCTGTAGAATCTATATCTTTGTTATGTATAGTCAATAAAGTCTCTACTCTGCTCCATAATTAGCTAACGATTGGACAGAAATTTTCTTGGAAGCCTGGAGCTAATAAGTCTCTATTTTTTGCTTAATGGTTGTATATGGATATTGGGGGATGTCTTCAATAGTTAACTAGCTAGTATAAAATTATACTTTAGCCTTCAATTCTTGCCTGAGTTGAAATGCGATAGGGAGCTTTTCAATAGGTCATTTCCCTCATTGTTGGTCTCAACTACTAACCACCACTCAGTGGCTCATGCATGTATTTCTTTTTATATATTTTCTCATATTTGCTGATATTCTCTTAAGGACTTCTGCACCCATATTCATGGATGGTGTTAGCTGTGGCTGCCTCTTTTTTACCACTCTCTTTGGTTTGGATATTAGAGTAATATTCACATTCTGTGGAGAATTTTATTGGACAGAATTTTATCTTTTGCTTTTTGTAAGCCACAGAGTAGAATTGGCATTGATTCTTTTAAGGTGTTGTGTGTTTTCCAGAGTTATGCACAGGACAAAGAACTAAGGTATATGTTGAGGTCTTTGATCCACTTGGACTTGAACTTTGTGCAGAGTAATAAATATGGATCTATTTGCATTTCTCTGCATGCAGACATCCAGTTAGACCAGCACCATTTGATAAAGATGCTTTCTTTTTTCCAGTGTATGGTTTCGTCTTTCTTGTCAAAAATCAAGTGTCCGTAGGTCTGTGGGTATATTTCTGGATCTTCAATTAGATTCTTTTGATTGACCTGTCTATTTTTATGCCAATACCATGCAGTTTTTACTCCTATTGCTCTGCAGTACAGTTTGAAATCAGAAGTGGTGACACCTCCAGAAGTTCTTTTATTGTATAGGACTATTTTAGCTATCCTGGGTTTTTATTTTTCCATATGAAGTTGAGTATTGTTCTTTAAAGGTCTGTAAGGAATTGTGTTGGACTTTTGATGGAAATTGCATAGGCATGGTATGTCCTCACTTCTAAGTGGCATTAGCCATAAAGTATAGGATAGCCATCTTATAATCCAAAGATCCCAAAGAGCTAAGTAACAAGGAGAGCCCAAGGGAGGATGTTTGAATCTCACTCAAAAGGGGAAATAAAATAGACATCTGAAGTAGATGGTGGGAGAGAACTGGGTAGGAGATGAGGTGAGGAGGGCAATGGGCTAGGAATCAGGTATGGTGGACATGGAGGTAGAGTTAAGAGAAAAAACAGAAATTGGAGGTGGTGGGGTCTCTGGGGGTGGGGAGGAGGCTCTTAGGAATCTATGATACTCACCCTAGCTGAGACTCCTAGCGACGGGGGATATGGAGCCTGAAGTGGCCACCTCCTGTAGCCAAGTGGGACTTCCAGGGAAGGAAGGAGACACCAACCCCCACACAAATCCTTTGATCCAGTCAATCAATGTCTGGCCCAAATTGAGTTGCATGCCATGAGAGAGAGCCTGCCACTGCCACTATTAATAATATTCTGCTATACTTGCTGATAGGATGCTAGCATAACACGCATCTGGGGGCTTCACCTAGCAGCTCACAAAACAGAGGAAAATCCCACAGTCAAACATTAGGTGAAGCATGGGGAATCTTATGGAAGACAGGGAGGAAGGACTGAAAGAGCCAGAGAGGTCAAGGTCACCACAAGAAATCCTACAAAATCAACTAACCCGGACCCATAGGGACTCACAGAGATTGAGCCACCAACCAGAGAACATCCGTGGGACAGATGTAGGCCCCACTCACATATGGAACAGATGGACAGCTTTGTCCTGATGTGAGACCTGGAACCGAGGGAGCAGGGAATGCCTCTGACTTTGTTGCCTGCCTTTGGATCCTTTCCCCTAACTGGACCACCTTGTCTAGCCTCAATAGAAGATGTGCCAGTCCTACTTGATATGCTAAGGCAGGCTGATACTCACATGAGATAGAGGGGGATGCTATAGGGAGAGGAGAGGTAGGTGAGAGTGAGGGGCTGGGAGGAGAGGGGGAAGGGGAAGTTCTGACAAGAATGTAAAGTAACTAAATAATTAATGGAAAAAAGTTCCAGAATTATCAATTCAGTTTCCTCAAGAGCTGTCAGTCTGTTCAAATTGACTGCCCCATGTTAGATCACATATGGTGGTTGAGATTTTGTAGAATTGCTCCATTTTATATAAGCTGTCAAGCTCACCTGTGTTGATGTTTGTATCAATTTTTACTATCCTCTTTAGCTTAGCAGAGTCCCTGAAACATCAAATGTATCCTGTCTGATTTTGGCCATTTGTGTCAACTTTTTGTCAGTTTTGTTACAGGTTTGTCATTTTGTATTAATCTTTTCAATCTATTTACCTGACTTTTAATGCTACTTTTCTGTTTCTAATTTCATGTGTTTTACTACTATTTCTCTTATTATGCTGTTGCCTTAGTTACTTTTTTTTTTTTTGATTGCTGTGATAAAAGACTATGAACTTATAAAACTTCACCTTAATTTTCTGGCTAACAGTTCATCACCGAAGGAAGTTAGGGCAGGAACTTAAGACAAAACTGGAGCAGTAAGCCAAGCCTATTGGCTTGCTCCCCAGAGCTTGCTCAGTCTGCGTTCTTATACAACCTAGAAACCCTGCAAGGGATGTCACTGCCCACAGTGGACTGGACCCTCCTGCATCAAGCATTAATCAAGATAATATCCCATAATCAAGACTTGTCTATAGGCAATCTGATGCAGGCATTTTCTCAGCTGAGGTTCTCTTTTCTTAGATAACTCTACCTTTTTGCTAATATGAAAAAAAAAAAATCACGACCTCTGTTTTCTTTCCCTAGGTTTTTGAGTTAGAAGCCAAAATCATTTATTTACATTCTTTTTCTTCTTATATGTAATATTAATGCTGAAAACAGTCCTTTTATCATACAATCTGGTTTCCACTAATCATGTTATGTTTTATTTTATTTCATTCAGTTACATGTATATTTTTATTTCCCATAAGACTTCCTGCATAAATCATAGACAACTGGAAGTAAGAATTTTTGTTTACAAATGTTTGAAGATTTTCATTTTTATCTTTTTGCTATTAATTTCCATTGCAGTAGGAAACACGCTCTGTATGATTTTTGAAACTGCCTTCTATTTAGGGTGCTATCAGTCTTACTTTATGTTCTATATCCATGTGAAAAGGATGTGTGTCTTGGCATATGGCACGTTTTAAGAGCACATAGGCTGTGACCACTGTCAACATTCAATTCCTATTGGTTTGCATTATTACTGATTTCTATTTATGAGTCATTCCTTTGAGTTCATAATGTGTCTGAATATGCTTTATCTCTTAGTAGGCGACACATTTAGCATTACTGAATCTTGTTGGAAGATGGACCCATTTAACATCATAGAGTATGCTTTTATGTTTCTGTCATTTCTCTAAAGTTTAATTTCTTTTAAGATGGCTATTCTCTGTTTTAACATTTTCATAATATGTATTTTTTATTTTTCTATTTTACTCATAATATAAGTGGTTTTGTACATACAACATAGATTGTTACCATGCTTTACAAGCAATTGTTCCAGTCTTTGTTTCTTATTGGAAAGTTCTAGAAAATTTACAGTGTGATTATTAATGTGATAAGATATTGAAAATAACAAGTATGACATTTTGTTGTGTTTATTGTTTGTTTCTCTGCTTTACTTTTCCTGGCCTCTTGTGGCTTATTTTTAACTTTTCTTCTTTCTTTCTTTCTTTCTTTCTTTCTTTCTTTCTTTCTTTCTTTCTTTCTTTCTTTCTTTCTTTCTTTTTAATTTTGGTTTATCTTATTATATTACATTTTGGATCTATTTTTATTTATAATATTTTTTAGTGTTTGCTTCAAGAATTATCCTGTATATACACATGGTTATAGTCTGCTCATGTTGCCATTTGCCAGGTTGAAGAGTAAAAGAATCAAAGCGTTGCCTTACTTTCTGTCTCTTCTAGGAACTTACATAAAATTTCTGCCTGGGGGACTTCAGTTATTTTCTAGGATTTGTCTGCCTGTGACACATTATTATTTTCCAGAATGTCTTTATTTACTCTCATTCCTTTTTGGTTTTGTTGTTTGTTTTGTCTTTTATAGTCCAGGTTGGCTGGGAATTTGCTATGAGGTTGAGGCTAGTCTTGAACTCCTGATTCTGCCTCTACCTTTCAAGTGTTGGAATGACAGATGCCTCTGCATCTGCCCCTCTTCGTTCCTAGAGTACCTTCAAATAGAAAGTACTTGAACTGTGTCAGTTCTTGAACTGTGTAAACCTTTGCTATTTCCTCACTGATTTTTGATGAAAAATAAACTTTATTTAGATTGGTTTTCTTTGTTTGCTTTCAAAGGGTTTTTTTGCGGGGGGGGGGATGTTTCACTTTTATAAGGTTTAACATGATAATTTTACAAAAATTTCTTTGATTAAATCTGTAGTTTAGATATTTTTCTAAATTTAGAAACTTTCAAGCCATCATTTCCTGGAGTAGCCTATCAGCTTTATTTTTCTGCTTCTTAAAGAACTTAGATAATAGATGTTTGTCTCAGTCTCACTGCTCCCTGAGATGTTTCTTTTCACTTTAAGATCTTTGCAGTCTGATTAAACTCGGCCTTTTCTATTGCCGTATTTTCAGACTTATTTGTTTGTCTCCCTGGTCTCCCCCAGCCTGGTCTACAAAGTGAGTCCAAGACAGCCAAGGCTATACAGAGAAACCCTTTCTCAAAAAAAAAAAAAAAAAAAAAAAAAAAACAAAACAAAACTATTGGTTGTATTGGTTGAAACTTTTGCTATGGCTTTAAAAAAATCTCTTGCTGTGTAATTTTCTATCATTATGGCACTGACTTCCATTGATTGTTTTTTTTTTTTTTTTTTTTTTAAATTCAGATTGGTTAGAGGTTCAAGTCAGGTCTCTACTTGTTATTTTCTAATACCAATTCCCTGTGAAAATTTGGGTATCTTATTTCAGCCATCTTGCTTTCTCCATGGGACATGGGGCCACTATTTTTTTCTCTGCTGTGGGGCCGCTGCTTTTTCTGTGTGGTTAAACGACTGTTGTTTAAAGTGCTTTGTTGTTTTGTTGTTGTTGTTTTTCTCTTTTTCTTGTTTGGTTTGCAAGTTGCTCCTTCCCCTAGCTCTATGACTAGAAACAAGTTCGTGCTATTTCTTGTGCCCGTTAGCCCATTTTGGTGAAGCAAGTTTTATTGTGTTTCCTCTGTTGATTGGTCATTCTGGTGTGCACACCTCTGAGTTTGGGAAAACCCAGGGAACTTGCCACCATGTTTTTCTGAGGTCTTAAAGCCTCTTTCAGCTCTAGTTTTTCCTTTTCAACGTTTCCCACCTTTTAAGCTTTATTTTGTAGACAATGCCTGGGGATTCTTAGCACTACGGAAAAGGAAAGAGAAAAACATATGCTCCTCTCATCTCCATGGGAGGAAGATTACCAAAGCTTGCAAAAACATAACTTATAGTCAAAATAGATTTTTAAAAATGAGCATGCATTTTAGAATGCCAGGGGCTAGGTGGGGAGAGCAGTGAACTGGATGGAGATTGGGAAGAAGGTGGTTCCACAGGGAGGGACAGGGATGCACAGGCAAGAAGGAGCTGGAGGAAGTTTCCCAGTGGTGGAAATTGACAAGGTAAGAACTTCTGAACAGGGCCTGGCTTCCAGAGTCTTTGGGGATGCAGGAAGAATGGTCCTTAGTTGTCTAGCCCCTAGCAAACACTCAGCGTCATTTTCCTTCTCAGGCTTGCTTCAGCCTCCTCCCTTGCTCTTTGGGAGTAACAGAAATGGACAATAACAGATGAATCCTGTGAGCTATTTGGGAGTGACTTCCTAACTCAGAGGTCAAGCTTTTTGCTTATCCATCTGATCAGAACATTCCATAATTTGGGAGGAACACATCCACAAACCCTTTTCACTAATTAGACCAACACTTGCAGACCTCTGGAGGATTCACAGACCCCGAAGAGGAAACGCTAGTGTTGAAACCTCTCAATTCTGTCTTTGGTGATTAGGAAGTGAGATAAGGCAGGACAGCTTTTAACAAAGTGTGGCAGTCAACTTGCAAACCCTGGAGAGGCAGCTTTCTGTAATCTGAGAGGACACCAGATGCAGGAAAAAAAAAGACCCTCCCCCAACTAAGGCTCGGCTTTAAGTAAAGTATATATATCTGAAGCTCAGCCTGTGCAGCCAGGCCAAAGAGGACACTGTTAAAATGCCTTCTAATCTTGGACATTGGACAATGCACCGTGGCACTGTAAAGCCTTTGAAATCATATCAAGATGTATTGCAGAGTTGCCTTGGTGTAGGTGTGGGCAAGTCTGAACCAATGGACATGGTCTGAGGTGAAGCGACGTAAACCACGGAGCTGAAGAGAAGTTTGAAAGTGGGACATAAGAACAGGATTCTCTTCAAAGTCTGTGGGGGTACCGAAGGGGATATGTTCTAGGCCTGAGGCTCCCCTACTTCCCAGACACGAAGGAGGTAGTTTGGGACTTGGAAGTGTACTCAGACCTTGGCCACTTACCAGGTTGATGACATTTGAGAGAGAGGTTCTGCCTCTCTAGCTTCAGTTGGAATTATGTGGCATTAGTCATGGATTGTAGCTCATGGATTTGGGGCAGGATTAAATGGGAGAGCTGCACATTTTAAACAAGGCATGCTCTACGATCCGAGGTGGCCATTATTTTTATCACTACCTGCCTAACAGAATGTTCCTGGAGACTCGGAAGGAGCCTTTCTGAGTTAAGGCCATTTATCTCATCTTGTAGACAGTGTGACTGAGACTTAATAAAGAAGATGCTCCTAACTGTCCCTATCTCTACCCAAGGGCATCTGTCTAGCTAAAGAAAGAACTCCAAAAACAAGGCCAGTTTCTAAACTTGGAATTCTTCAAATCCAGTTTGTCATTCACATATGAAGTATGTATTATTTGAGTTTTTAAGATTTTTTTTCTTAAGTACCCAACAGAGTTGTACCAAAAGAAAACTGAACTCAGAAAGAAATAAAAACAAACAAACAAACAAACACAAAAGTGAAATGGTGGTTCCAAGAAACGAAGGACAGAGACCGCTGGAAGAAGAGATTCACAGTTATCGACACCACATCCCAACAAAGGGCCACACGTCTCATAGGCACACTGAGCATGGATTGGACTCCTCCCCCCTCCCAAGGTGAGCGATCCCCAGTGCATTCTAATGCATGCTTTATTTCTCCATTGATTTTAATTAAAAGGATATTGTCAAGGTTGCTAGGCATAAATATTGACTGGTTTTGACACTACAGTTGTCCCAGAGGCCCATTCTTGCTCTTTCAAGGTTTCTGTATCTCTTCAAGTTCCTGGTCCCTCCTTTTTGGTACATGGGACATATCAAAAAGAAAGCTATCAAAAAATGCTTGGTTGAAACACCAAGTTACAAGAAAAGTAAGTTCTAGTAAGTTAGAATAGTTACTCCTACATGAGATCTTGGTTATATAATGGATAAAATCTTCTGCCTAATGGTCTGACAGTTCAATTTGTATATGCAACAACCCATATGCCCACCAACAGTGCTTTTAATACAGTGAATGGCAGTCTTTGAAACAGTAGCTTTGCTAAAAGAGCTTTCTGCAGCCCATCCCTCCAGCATGCTTCCTGGGTTCAAGCGTGTCCTCTAAGTGATCATAATGCCTTCATTTAATCAAGTTGTTTTCAAAACACCATTTATGCTCAGCTCTACTTAGGGACCAGGAAGCGCTCTGGAGGAGCTGGCACTTCGGGGTTAATTCTAAGAGAGGCATAAGCAGCAGGAGGTGAAAGCAGGCCTGGCAGTGTCAGGAGGAGGTGGGCCGCTGAGAATGAACGAGAGGTGAAATGCATTATGAACATTCTCAGCGCAGACAGATTGTCTCTTCCTTGTTTATAGTAGAAAATCAATAGGGTTGTTTTCTGTTCAGTTTTCAAGGGCACAAGTTGCTGCTACTTGGGGCTGGAGAAGTTCATAGGGTGGTTAACGAATTGTCAGCCTCGACAGAGCAATTCAAGCCAAATTGACATCCATGTGCCATAAGCCTACCCTGAGTGAATTGGGGGCTACAGGGAAAGGCAAGAACATCCAGGACTGTGAGGAGCAGGCAGTCCAACTCACTGAACTACAAAAGGGATTTGCGGCTTCATCCAACAGGTAAAGGGAAGACATGTCATTGTACGTGGAGAGGGCTGCCATCCTGAAGAAGGCAGTAACATTTCTGGTACAACACAGCTGTTTTTAGTCAGTGTCCTATTGCTGTGAAGAGACTTCATGATCATGGCAACTTTTATAAAAGAAAGTATTTAATTGGGGCAGGTTTACAGTTTCAGAGGCTTAGTCCATTTTTATCGTGGTGGGGAACATGGTGGCATGAAGGCAGACATGATGCTAGAGGTGTAGCTGAGAGTTCTACATCCAGATCTGCATGCAGCAGGAAGAGAGAAATAAGGGCCTGGCTTGGACTTTTGTAACCTCAAAGTCCGCCCCACACTTCCTCCAATAAGGTCACAACTTCAAATCCTTTCAGTCCTTGCAAATAGTGCTACTCCTTGGTGACTAAGCATTGAAATATATGAACCAATGGGGGCCATTCTTATTCAAACTGCCATACTTCGTTTTATCACTTCTTCCATTTCTCATTGCTAGGCTCTGTTTTCATTCCCAAGTAGCAGAAGGTTGTTATTACTCAAGGCTTTCATGGTAACAAATAGACAGGCTCTGGTGTCCATAGGCCCTGAGTTTAAAAGCCTGGATGGGCATAGAATGAGATCATTTGTTGGTCCCTTCTGCATCCCATAACTTTGGCTTTACCAACTATAAAATGGGCAACAATTTGTGAGGCTACATTGAAATGTTCATTGAAGGCTCTCACTTGTAACAAATGCTTTTAGCTCTTCTTTTCTAGTTAACGGCCTCTCCTGGTTTCCTTAATAGCCCTAAATCTCTGAGCACACCTTTCCTTCCCAGGAAGTAAACTGATAAATTCACTTAGACCAAAGGGTTGACAGCAGTTTCCCTTTCCAAGTACACCTCAAGGGACAAAAAGTATTGTCAGCAAATTATGAAATGTAACTGTCCCATCAAGCCCTAAGAGGAAGGTGTCAGGTAGAGCTCATTAGCATATTGGTCCTTTGAGCTTCAGGGTTCCTTATTCAAAGTGACAGCTCAAATTATGGGGCCTTGTGGATGTGGCACTTTAGTTAAAAGATGTTAGCATAAGGCTGGAGTCAAGGCAACCTGCAGGCCCCAAGCCCACTGCAGTAGATGTCCCAGGCTTAGGGAATTCCAAGCTTCAACCATCCCAACCTGTCCCAAGGCACAGGGTAGCCCACCAAGCTGAGGTGCCTTGCTACCCCAAGCCCTTCTGATGCCCACAAGAGTAGTGACTCACTGCCACTCCTCCCATCTTGCAACAGACCACTGTGCCATTCCCTGCCAAGAGCTATGTTTACAGGCCAGTTAGATGTAGCCTTTGAGCAGTGGGCTCAAGGGGCTCACTGGCAGCTCTCCTTCCTGCCTCAGGACAGTCAGCCTCTCCTTACTTCCCCAGGGCCTGTGGAGGCAGGAGACAAAATGGCGGCAACACCTTAGTGGGAGCTGTCCATGGTGACTATTCCTGCCTCAGCTGACTGCCTCAGAATGCCTACTATTACCACCATGGGAGGTCTCCATAATGATGACAACATTTCCTGCTTCAGCCTACGGCCTTCACAGTGGACTCTTCCTAAAATTTGGACTCTTTGTGGACTTTATAACCTCTCAAGGCGGAAAAGCAGCCAGACCTCTGCCTGAGGAAGCCCCAGCAGCCCAGCCCCTGCCCCTGACCTTTGTAACTGCCATCTCTAGCCTCCCAGATTATGCAAATTTGAGGTGAAAATTCTGGACAAAACCCCGCCAATCTCTGAGCAGAAAAACTGAGCAATCCATGAGCTTCCCACTAAACCCACCAATCCCTGAACAGGAAAGCCCACCAATCCCTGCGTTCCCCCAAGCTTAGGATTTGAAATCCCACCAATTCACACTCTGGAAATCCATGCCCCACAAAACTCCATTCCCTAAAAAAAAAAAAAA
>NW_026596034.1:6026992-6029578 GCF_907164565.1 Psammomys obesus
GAAGAAGAAGAAGAAGAAGAAGAAGAAGAAGAAGAAGAAGAAGAAGAAGAAGAAGAAGAAGAAAGTTCAGACTCCAAATCTCCTCAGCTCATCAGGGGTTGGGGCACCCCTCCCCTGGAAACTGCAGTGTCTCTTTTGAGGAGGCCTCCTCTCAGAGCAGTGTGGTTCCTGGGCTCCTGTGCCTCAGGATGCCCTTGGGACAGTGTCCCACACAGAGCAGTGTGGTTCCTGGGCTCCTGTGCCTCAGGATGGCCTTGGGACACTGCTCCAACTCATCTCTGGGATTAGGAGTTGTGAGTTTTCTGGACCCCTTCCACCTGGTCAGTAAGGCAGGCTGGCAGCAGCAAACAAAAACATTTGAAGCTATGACTCTGATTTGGGTCCTCAGAGTTGTGAGTTTCCTTGACACCCTTCCATCCGAGCACCAGATGGCAGACCAACAAAAACAACAGTCAGTCAAGGGCCTTTAGAAAAATACCATACAGCACAGCAAATGTCTACACTGCCTTCAGCAAGCCAGGCTGTGAGCTGTGAAGTTTTAGCTTTAAGATAGATTTTTGGAGAATTGTCATAGATTGTGCTAGTCAGGAAAGACCAACAAGCTGTCACACATTACTCTACCTGTCAATAGCATGGTTTAAAGCATAAATGTTTGTCTTGTTAATGTCACTGTACCATGGAGGCAGGGGGTTAGGGCAGGGCTGTGTTCCATGTACTCACCGGAACTTACGCCGCTTCTATCTGCTTCCATTCCACTGTATCACAGGCTGTCCCCTGACGGCAAAGGAGTCCAAGGATCCACCCAGGAGTGCTGAGGACCAAGAAAACAGCTTAGTGAGTCATTAGGAAGCATCTGCCACATATGAAAGTTGTGTTTCTTCAGTTGGGGACAAGGTCAAGATCCAATTTTAAGGGAGAAAAAGTCAGAGAGTAGGTTACCTGGGTGGATCTTGAATAAAAAAAGTTAGCCTAAAATTTAAAGAAGTACTTCACATGAGAGGCCTGTGATACATTGCATGGGATTGATTTCCTTCTTAAATCTAGTGTTCTAAGCACCTCACTCATTTCACCCTATTGGGAACTTATTGTCAGTAACTGTTGTCAGGCTAGCTAACTGGCAATCATCCTGTAAGTCTTCCCTCATTAGTTGACTGTAATTTCTTACCTTTTGTCAGCATACACTTGAAAAGTTCTTAATTTTATTATTTTTGAACCTATATACCTATGCGTTCATGTTTGCGTGTGTATATGTGCCTGTGTGCATGAACACAGAGCTTAGATGTCAATGCCAAGTGCCTCCCTCCATTGTTTTCCATCTTAATTGTGGAGACAGGATCTGTAACGCAGCCTGGAGTTTGCTGATTGGCTAGATTGGCAGGACAGTGAACCTTCTGTCTCTATTTTCCCATGGCTGAGATTAGAGATACACACCTCTTCCTTGAATTTTTCTCTTAAGGTATGGGAGCTGGGGAATCTGGCTCAGGTCCTCCTGCTTGAATGGCAATCATTTTACCAGCTAGGCCATCTCTCTGTCTTTCCAACCCATATTGGTATACATTTACACATTTTTGTCAACACGAATTCTCAGCTGATCTAATGGCTAGTATGTGTATTGTCACTCATATCTTTTTCTCCTCCCTCTTGCAACTAGAAGATGAAAGAAGTCTTTCTCATTCCCTAAAACCTAGAAGTTGACACAAAACTGCCTCCTACGAAGCAGTGGACTTAAAGGCAGTGACAAATAGTCTTTATGTCCTTGATCTCCACAGGGTTACATAGGGCTTTTTTTTTTTTCCTAGTTCCCATTACATATGGGAACAGACTTTGAAAGAATGTCAGTCAATAGACTTTGTAAGAATAATTTGGGACAGCTCAACAGTGACAACACTATCTTATTGTTTTATTCTGCAGGTGATGATGTCTCGTGATGAGAAAGCATACATGGGAGCTGCACATTGCAAACATGTATATGTTATACAACTAATGGCCAAAATTTTAATTCAAATGCATTAGCTCTGCACAGAACAAAACCTAGGATTTGACTAAAGTCTCATTAAAGGCAAGCAAGTATAATAAAATATACTATAATAAAATACATATATTATAAGTCCTTCCTTAAGTACTTTGCTGTGTGTATGACTCTCCTTCCTTTCACTGGAAACTTTTCCTCATCACAGCACTTTGGAAAGGAGAGAGGGAATAAATCACCCTCAAATGAAGATGATTGCACCTTCTTAAAAGATGACCTTAAGGTCAGGTGGAGTGGTGTACCAGCACTTTGGAGGTAGTGGCAGGTGGATCTCTGTGTGTTCCAGGCCAGCCTAGTCTGCATAATGAGTTCCAGGCCAGCCAGAGCTACCCCGGGAGTGACCGTCTCCGAAAACAAACAAACAATCCTAAAACAGACCTATTTCTAAGCTCTTCTGGTGCTTCCTTTTCTTACTAAGACTTTACAATTTAGTTACAGAAACCTTGAGTAGTTTTCTAGACTTTTCCTAGTTTTGGAAGCTCTTTTCTCTCTATCCTTCTCAGCCACCCCTGTGTGTGTGTGTGTGTGTGTGTGTGTGTGTGTGTGTGTGTGTGTGT
>NW_026596034.1:6029588-6067503 GCF_907164565.1 Psammomys obesus
GTGTGTGTGTGTGTGTGTGTGTGTGTGTGTGTGTGTGTGTGTGTGTGATTGTGTCTATCTGTCTTTCTGTCATGGGATGTGGGGGGTGGTGACAGAGTTTATCTTTTTTTTTTTTTTCAGTTTTCCATGACTATGAAAAGAGACATCAAAGGACTCATTGAAATAGATAAAATGCTCCATCAAGACCTTCTAGTAAAACAGTGGCTTGCTGGGTTTTGAGAGGATCAGAAGCATATGGACTCAATTTTCCTTGGAAAAGTCTACTGGGAAAAGGAAAACTAGCAGTGTGTGCAAAGTGCTTCAAATATTTGTTCTATTTCTAGTTCTGAAGGGTAGCATAACTGTCAGTGAAGAAGCTCATTAGGTTGGTTTTAGCTCTGAGTCCAGATTAGATTTTTACTCCCAGGGAGCACAAGAATTTCATCAGGGAAAATCCTAAAGAATGATGTCCTAGCTACTATCTAGAAAGAGTATACTGTGTTTTAATCATCAAGCACAGGAATTCATCTTGGAGTAAGAAAGAGGAATGGGAAAGGAGGAGAAAGGACTCAGATTCACCAGCTCACGACCTTTGTCCCAGGTCTTCCATCCTCAGATGTCATCAGCTCTAAAAAGATCACTAATTCTTACTAAATCCTGTGATGGTTGATCATTCTTTTATTTGGTGTCTATTAGATAAGAAGGAATTTCCAATGATTCAATAGTTTTGTATTAAAGGGCGGCTCAACCACACATAGCTCATCTCTGATGTTATCAATTGTTTTGATGGAGCAGCCCAGTGGAGATCACTTGGATGACTCTCCATCCATCCATCAGAGCTCAGATTTATCTGAGGAAATGCAGTTATGATTTAATTACCAAAGGCTGGCTTCAGATACAGCAGAATGAGATTTGTTTATAGAAAGATGGCTTGTTTTTCTCAGTTACTAATCATGAGCTTAATTTTTAATGGAAGAGCATTGCTAGCATAATTAACACCCAATTTACATGTGCATCCATAGAACCAATTAATTAAATTTTATTGATGTCTAGTTGCTCTTTAAAATGCTTTCCAAATGCCTCCAAATTGATTTTAAACTGTTGATAGTGGAAGTCAGTTTACACTTTCTTGGGTTTATGAAACACTAACCTCTTCATTCATTAAATATGTTTTATTCACTAGAGGCATTCCATAATTTCCCAAGAATGGGAATGCACAGTGAAATCTGATGGCACTGTGAGTACTTAGTACAGATGTGATATACTCATCGCTACAGTCAAATGGCCCTCTGGATTTGACAATAAAGCAAAGCAGCATGACCTCTAGGGCAGGGTGGAGGCAGTCAGCATCATCCAGAGTAAAGACAGTCACCATCACCCAGAGTGGAGATAGACAGCATAAACCAGAGGGGAGAGAGTTAGCATTACCCACAGGGGAGACAGTCAGCATCACCAAGAATGGAGAGAGTCAATGTCATTCACAGGGGAGACAGTCAGCATCAACTGAAGGAGTTAAGAAAGCTTCCAGGACAGCAGGACAAGACTGTAGGTTGACCAGTATGCTAATGTAGCTAAAGAAGTCCAAGCAGCACTAAAGGTTAGGCAAACAGCGTCCTGGGTGTAGTTTACTGCCGCAAAGGCATGCACTATGAGGACAAATTCTGAACATCTGAATTTTCAGTTCCTCATCAATGACTATTACTACAGTTGGAAGTCTCTGGGATCCTTAACTCACACAATGCCAAGTCACACATCCTCTCCTGTTCAGTTGGAAGCTTCTACACGCACATGCAGAGACACAAGTAGAGAAGACATGAATGACCATGAGGACTTTCCATGGCTTTATAGGCTTTTTGATGGACTAACTCAATTGTAACAGAAGAGGGAAGGGATGACCAAGCATCCTGGACAACCCTTCCTCTTCATTAGACTCCCAGAAAGGACACTGCAAGTTATGCATTTCTCTCATTCCAACTTGGACATCTCAAATCTGCACTCTGTACTGTGAGTGACCATTTCATGTGCATGGGTGATATCTCTCCCTCTGAAAACACACACTCCTGCATACTCACACACACATACATGCATGATCCTGCAATGATCTAAGCTTTCATTGTCAAGCCAACATTTCTCCACATGCCAAGGTCATGTGATTAGGCCACAGTATATATCCATCTCTCTCTAGCTTTACTTAACATACCCCCCTCTCTTCTCTAAACATACTGTCTTCCTCGGTTCCTTGTGCAAAACCCCTGACTCATAACTATGGAGACTGTCAACCACAATTTTCTCAAAAGAACAAGATTATTGGGAAGGGGAGATAGCTAAGTGGGTAGAAATCCTACCAGGCAAGCCTGGCACCCTGTGTTAGAGCCCCAGAGCCCATGTTAAAAGCTGGGTGTGGTCCAGCTAGTCTGGAGGAAGCCATGCAACAGAGGAAAGGAGAGGTCCAGCCTCAGTTAGGTAGAAGTCAAGAACTGACTTCAACAAGTTGTCTTCACACTCATTCATACACCCCAAATAAATTAATTTTAAAAGCGAACGAGATTATTGTCCACATAGAAAGTGAATAAATGCAAATATTTATCAATTAGTCTATTTAATGAGGTAATCAAGAAAACAGAAAAGCTGGTTTAAAGCAAGCTCTGGAATTAAGTACTTGGCATTGGAAAAAATAATACTGGATTATGACTGCTCGGTTAGATAGAGTGTGATAATCAGTGTGGAGCCTTAAGTTGGTTTTCCTATTGGCCAAAGTCATTTTCATTCCTTCCATACCAAACCACCTCCAAGTTAGCTGTAACTTTTTAGAGTGCATTACCCTAGTCAATAACAAAGAACATGGCAAACGAAGGCAGCATATTCTAAAACAGGAGCTGGGAAGCTCATAGGCCAAATGGCGTCTTATAGTGCATAGCTCGAGAACAAAGACTTTAAGGATCCTTGGAATTCTGTAAGCAATCCTCTAAGATAGCAATGAATATAGGGCAAGCGCTATATATGGCTCAAAATTTTAAAGCAAATTTCTCTTTTTAAAAATTAAAGGAGCATTTCTCTCTCTGTCTCTGTCTCTCTGTGTGCGTGTGTATGTGTGTGTGTGTGTGTGTGTGTGTGTGTGTGTTGTGTGTATATGTATATGACTCAAAGGTCGGAGGCATTGGTTTCTCTGGAGCTGGAGTCACAGGCAGATGTGAACCTCCTGTCCTGCATCCTGGGTGCTGAACTCATCTTTATTTAAATTCATTGGAAATTTGTTTCTCTTCTGTGGCATCACAGGTTCTTTGGGAGAGCAAGCTTTCTTTCCTGAAATTAAGGAGCCGTGTGCTCTGTTGCATATTTGGAGGCTCTGGCTCATTTTCAGCTGACCTCCACGGGCCCTTTGGCAGCAGCTTTGTCCCTAGGAAGAGCGGAGCAGCAGTGGGAGCGTCATTGGCTCCTCAGCGGCCTTGGGTAGGAGACAGAGCAGTGGGCTGCTTACCAAAGCTTTCCTTTGACGGTACATTTCCATCTCTTATAAGCGACCACACTTACGGGTTCGCTCATGGTGAGTTTGCCAGTCTTTTGTCTCAGCTCTGAGGCTTGAGACTTGGGTTGAGTTCACACTTCCCCTGTTACTTTACTGGAATTTTCTCTGTGCTGAAAATTCCAACATAGAGAAATTAGGATCTGGGTTCCCGTTGGCCCACTTGTCCTCCAACACTTCTGGCCACATAGGAGCTGTTCATTTCCTTAGGTGTACTATCCTCATGTCCTTCCCCCTTGTCCAGCACAGTTCTAAGCATCTGGCTGATGGCTACTAAGTAGCTATCAATTAATAGTTCAGTAAATTGAAAGCTCACATGTGCACTCTTTTAGAAAAGATTTATTTATTTACATATATGAATGCTGTGTTTGCACATATGCCCACATGACAGAAGAGGGCATCAGATCCCTTTATAGATGGTTGTGAGCTACCATGTGGCTGCAGGGAACTGAATTTAGGACCTCTGGATGAACAGCCAGTGATCTTAACCACTTTGCTATCTCTCCAGTTGCTCAGGTGCACTTTTAACAAATTATTTATTTAAAAAATTTATAGAATACATGTACTGAAACTGCCCTGAACATACTGTGAGATTTTTATTTCTTCTCTTAGACAGCCTGGCCAGCTGTAAGAAGCAAGGCTGCATTGTTATCACTCTACATGGCACAGAATTTCTTCAGCGTCAAATATCCAGTCCACAGGACAGGGATGAGATCCCATCACTGAGCACACACACAGGGTGCTGTAGCTGGACTTCAGGCTAATTTATGGGGTTCATCTTCCTACCTCACTACACCACCCTTATCCTTTCCAACCCCCAATACTAGTAGGACAGAAAGAAGGCTACAGGGAAAAAGGGTCTTGATATCATTAGACTACTTCCTGCTGATGAGGGATGTTGAGTTCCTTGGAGAAAGTTTGATCCTCACAGTCAGTTTTCAGGGTATCTCCACCTAGCGAACAGCAAATAGCAACAGCAGCAACCAGCAGGGGCAGCAGGGGCAGCAGGGGCAGCAGCAGCCATGGCCTCTCTTGCTCTAGCATTTGTATACTCTCTGAAGAGTCCCCAGAATTCCAAAACATAAACTATTCACAGCCAGCTAAATCATGTCCCTGCCAGAGCACAAGACAGGTTATAGTTAGCTGCTGTGGACAATCTGAAGCAGCCCCACATCCCATACCTGGCATTAAAACAAAAACAATTCACATAACATTTCTATGTTTTTTTTTAAAACCAAAATTCTTGTTCTTGGGTACCAGTATGCCCATTCAAACCATAGCTAGCCATCTTGTAGCACGGCAAGACCTGCAATGGCTGAGGCAAGGGCATGGCTCCACTCGCACTCACAAAGCCTAGCTAAATGGTGAAGCAGTCACAACAAGATCTTGAGTTTAACTACATTTGATGTCAGAGCCTCAGATTTCCAGAGACAGAAAAGGAAATCTCTGCCTTGCATCACCGAGCTCTTCATGGACAGAATAATGTTAGTGTAATGGAAGTTCTGGTCAGCAGACCATCAGACCCTTGCTCGACAGAGCTGCCTGCTTTGGGATGTAGTCACCATTATTGCGAAGACAAGGTGGGAACAGATTTTACAATACTTTTCATAGCAACGTTCATAATGAAGTAAACTCCATTTGTTAAATTAATTCCTCTTGAATGGATCACAAATTCTAAGTATTGAGAATGAAGTTAATAGCCCAGAGATTATTTTATGCCTCGACTGATTGAAAAGTTAGATGTTTATTCAGTATGCACATAGTTTGCTATCTCCTGAGTAAAATGATACAATATGTTTGGACAAGTGTATAATTGCACACATATGAACATATGTACACACACACACACATATATGTATATATACATATATATATATATATATGTATATTACACATCTCTCTATATCCTTTCTCTTTGTAGTACAGATGGCAAACCAAGATTCTATTCAGCAAAAGAATTCTGTCTAGAATAACCAGTTTCTCTGTCTGAGTAAGAAATAAACCAGCCCAATAGAACAGAAAATGGATAACCGTACTGAATTCTATTTGCGTGTTTGAATAGGTCAAGCCTCCTCACTAGTGAGGCTATAAAGAACCAATAGCCACATTGGCTATAGGAGAAACATGTGTGAAAGACACAATAAGATGTGACTATCTGTCCACCAAAATGGCAAACCCCAACAAAATCTGTCCATAGCAAATGTTGCGTTTGTGGGCGAGGAGTACTGGGAGCAGAGAGCACGTGACAGTCATGCTTCGGGAGTGCCAGATGACTGGAAAAGTGACTGTGCTGAGAATTCCTCCCACAGTGTTGTAAATCCTCAAAGTAGCCCAAGCTATCGCCTGCCCCTGACATTTTCTTTCATAAAAAAAAAAAAAAGACTTTTAGGTGCATGTGCGTGCATGTGTGTGTGGGTGGGAGGGGTTGTACATGTGAGAGCAGGTATCCATTGAGGCCAGAGTTCCGGGTGGAGCTGGAGTTCCTGGTGGAGCTGGAGTTCCTGGTGGCTGTGAGCTGCCTGTTGTGGGTGCTGGGAACTGAACTCCTATCCTGTGAGAGCAGCATGTAGTCTTTATCACTGAGCCCTCTCTCTGGCTCCCTAACCTCTCATTATGAAAAGCAAAAAAAAAAAAAAAAAAGTAATAATAATAAGTATTCTGATACATAATCAGACAAACGAGCTTCTGTCTAAGGTAATGTTGGGTCAAGTTTTCTATTATTAACAGCTGATTATATTCCTAATTTACTCAGAGATACAAATCATTGACAACCCTGAACTCTTCCTGCTCTGACTTTTCAGCTTCTTCCAAATGGAAAAACTATTTCTTGAGGTTCCTTGACCATCTCCATCTCTTTGCCTCCTAGTCTCAGCCTGAGAACAATCTAAATTGTAGTGCAGCAGCTGGCAAGATGGTGCAGAGAGGGCCAGGATTCAGTTCCCAGCATCCACATATGGTAGCTCACAGCTGCTTATAACTCCATTCCCTGGGAACCATCTGTTTCTGTCTTCTGAAAGCACCGCATGCACATACAAGCCTGCTTACATACATGTGGACAAACACACACACACACACACACACACACACACACACACTGGTGGAAAGTGTAGAAAAAGCTCAAGGGATCAAGAGGCAGAGGAAAGAGCCTGAATTCCCTTCCATGAGTAACACAGAATGGGTGTTGCACAAACACCTCTCATTCCTTCTCTGAGCATGTAAAAGGCAAATGTGCAAGGGCAAACCCATGTTCCCCAAACTCCCCAGTCGCTGCTGTGGCCTCAGAGCCAGGTCTGTGTGATGGACTGTGGGGAGCGGTTGGGGCCAAAGCAGGTGTGCAACCTCATTCTGGGCTCTCATCTCTGCTGTGTGACCTTTGACCTATTTGTAGCCTGGTTTCCTCATCTCATGGCTATACTGTAGAACAATAGGTCTACCCTTAGGGTAATTTTCAGTATCAAATGTGCTCACATATAAAGAAGCTTGTAAAATCTGTGCCTGCGTAAGCATGAGGAAGGAGGAAATCCTAGAAGTCCAAATATGTCCAAGGGGTGATTGGTCAGCATTGTTTTTAACAGTGAGGCTGAAACAGGGGACAATTGTTGTCAGGGAGTCATGGAAGAGGCATTCGGAACTCCCTAAGTAAAGTCCTGGCGTTCTCTACATACCTTCTAGACCTTTCTTTTACTGTTGTGTGTGATCTGAAAAGAATGAGGTATGTGTGTGTTCTCTCTCTCTCTCTCTCTCTCTCGAGAGAGAGAGAGAGAGAGAGAGTTTCTGAGACACATGCTGTGATGTGGCTATAGCCAGCAACAGTGAGCTGGTAAAAGAGATTTGTCTGCTGGCTACCTCTCATAGGGGGAGTTCTAATGGGGGAGACATTGTTTCTTTGGGTCCATCTAAAAAGCTATTCATTTGCTCAGTGGTACCTGCATGGCATGAGAAACATATTGACTAGCCAACCATGAGCAATAAATCAAGATTTATCATCTCTTGGAGTAAAAATTGACCCCAATTTAACCTCTATTAATATTTATTTCTCAGGTCAATAAATCTAGAATTTGTCTTAGTAAAAGCCAATGCCAATTGAATTCTGTCTATTCATCTTAGAGGTCAAAGAAAAAAGAAAACTATCATTTGAAAATATTATAAATGAAATAAGAAAGCCACCCGCAGAAAAAAGAAAACTCTCTAATTTTAAAACAAATGGAAAAAAGAATTTATAGTCAGCTTCAAACATCATTTGTCTTCATTCCTCATTTAATAACCTCAGTGGAGAGAAACTTCACTATCCAGAAGACAGAGGTTCTGGGCTATGGTTCAGGAACAGGGTATTTTGAATTCATTCTTTTAGTCTTCTGATCATCTACTTCCAAAGACCTGCATTTCTCTCTATGTTAAATTCTATCATATCCTCATATACATTCTATTCTATCTATATTCTGTTGGGCTGGCACTGCAGCTCAGCGATAGGTGACTAGCACATGGTGGTCCTGGGGTGGATCCTTGACACCATAAAAGACAAAGCGAAGTGGAGAGAGAACGGGGGGGACAGATAGGGGAGTCATGGGAGACAGGGAGTGGGTGATGGTAGTACATGCAGCTCTAGTGTTGGTTTTAGTCTACCCACAATCCCCCCCCCCCACACACACACACAAGAACGTCAGCTCTGCCATACATTTTTCTCTGGCCATAGCAGAAAGAAACTTAAGTTACTAAGTTAGAGTTTTAATAGCCTATAAAATGTGATATTACGTGTTGATAAGTCCAGCCAGCAAATGTTCCTTGTATCTTGTCTTCACACTGTCTTGTCCTCTCATGATGCATTGTGTGGGAGGGTAGCTAGTCATAACCCTCATGTGTTTAGCACATCAGTTTTAGATGTCTTGGCTACCTGCAAGCTACTATCTACCTTCCATGCTTCATTTCCTTACTTTCCTTTTCTCCTGGACAATAAATTTGATCCTCCTGGGTCTTAATCCATTTTTGTGCAATAATAGAAAACCTGATATTTACTAATATATAAAGTGGTTAATCTGCCTCAAGATTATGGTGGTTGGAGAATCTGAACAGCATACTGCTTGCATCTAACAAAGGCTTCTTGTTGCAAAAAAAAGAGGGTAAATGGTGTTGTATGGCATTGGAGAGAGAGAGAGAGAGAGAGAGAGCGCACTTCATACAGAAAACAGGCTCTTTTATTCCCTCCCACACAAAAAAATACTTGCATTTGGAGAAATTAACCCATCCTGAAAATCTCCATTAATTCCTCCTGGAGATGTTGTTGCCAAGACCTAATTATCTCCCGTAAAGGTCCCACTGCAATGTTATTACATAGTGAAAGTATCAGTTGATGGGGACAAGCCACATTTAGCTAACGTACTTGGGGAACACCCTTCTGTTCTGTACTTCAGCAACATCGAAACAGGTGTCTTGTTGTCTTAGTTAGTCCCAGCCTATTGCCAAGATACTCTTCCAGGCTGAACTCACACAAAAAGCTGGGAAACACATTACAGTTATGAGGCACCAGATAATGAAGAGGACTTCTAATAATTTTTATTCTTTAGGCTTAATCAATACATGCCAGAACTAACACCTGGGATCTTCTGTCTGTAGCTAGACACATTTTTCCACTGTCCCGCTGGCCTCCTGCTTGACCAAGCATCTAATAGGCAGTGAACTTCAGCATTCCCAAGGCCTGGTTGTTTATGTGAGTAACATACACATACTGAATGAGGGATGGGCTTCCCTAATCCTTCTCTCTCCAAATTTGCCCCTTCCCCTTCATCATCCCAAATTAATTGATGTACTTTATGGTGGTTATAGTAGTACTCAATTGTCTTTTTGTTTAACCAGTTCATTATTGTCATGTGATAGAGACCTCCTCATGTGTCTTCCACCTCTACATAACTTGAGTCCCACACATATTTTGCTCTTTGTAGATATTTACTGATTTATTTGTTGCATAGTATATAAACAAATAAATAAATGCTTAAGTGCAGGGTTGCCTTTGGAAGCAGACATGGAAAATTGAATTAAAACTCCAATTCTTTACCTTTCCCTCTGTGTATTCCTTGCTGTGTGACTTGAAGTCTTGTGACTTACTTTGCAGAAGTGAGGAGGCTGTGCTTGGGTGAAGCAAGACCCTAAGTAGCTTCATTTCTCCCACCTGCTTCCTTTCACCTCCTGTGGCACAACCCGGCCCTCCTGGGTGGGCTCAAGAGAAGGTCAGTTTCTTTTGGAGCAGAATGACTTGCAGTACATCAGTCTAGAAGGGTTGGGTTCCAAGCATGAGAAACACTCTTCAGTTTTCAGCTTCTGGCAGGAGGGCTGCTTACTGCACAGAGATGGAAGGACAGAGATGTGGCGACAGTCAAAGGCAACGGGAGGTGGCAGGCTGAGCAGTTGGAGTGTGGATCTAGCTGGCGGCTCAATGGTCCTGACTTTTAAAGACTCAGATTTTTCAAGTTGAGCCGGGATGGCATAGAATTAGGAAGTCATGGGGGGCAAGTGCCGTTCTTTTCCCCCTTTCTCTCATCTCCGCCCTTCGCACAACAGAAGCCTCAGTGTGGATATGACTCCAGCTACTACCACAGTTTTACTGGGAGCCTCCTTTGCCTGTGACGAAAGCCATAAGCCTCCCCATCAGGGCTGAGGGAGATCAAGTCACGCCTCGCTGTGCGCATTTGTTGTCTCCATTTCCGCCATTTATGAGAGGAAGCAAAGTTAATTCGACATTTATTCATCTTCTATAATGAACTTGTGAAGAATGGCATGGATCACTTCCCGCAGGCTCCCAGAACATCATTTTCTAAATGTGCTTTTTTTTTTTTTTAAATCACCTAAAATGTTTGTCTGCCCCGAGGTTTCAAGACGGAAGATTCGGTGTTTCAAGCACTATGCAGAACCCATAATAAATTCACTATTAATTGGAGTAGTGGGAAAGTCAATTACAGAAAAATTCCCAATCTTTTTATCAACCTACTCATATTTCTTATTATCCGGCATGCAACGTTTGTTTTTCCAACACAAATAATGTTAGCACTTATGCATCTAATTTACTTTGTCTTGGAATCTTTTGGTTTGCTTCTTAATGCAGTTAAGAAACATTTCCGGCTTCTATTTAAATGGTGGCATTAAAATTTTTTTAGAACATTATAATTTAACTATGTCGCTATGACGATAGTGAGGCTTTCGAGATGATGATCCAGCTTTCCGTGCTCCAGAGCTAAGACTGTAGGAAGTCACTCGGTGATGGAGTTTGGCGGGACCCAACATGGGGGAGACAATGCTTATCTGTCTCCTGGAAGACAATGCTTATCTGAGCGGTGGGATTCAAATGCCCCCGAAATCAGGGTTCAAAAACAGGCTTCCCAGAAAAGGAAAGGCCTCCAGTTGTACCCTGGAGATGTCACCAAACTGTTGGGCGCGGTGCCTGTGCAGTTACAGGTAAAGTCTCAGGCTTAGCTCTCATTGGCTTGTGCAAGGTCATGTGATCACCTCTGAGCTAATCAGAATGGACAAAAGGATGGCTAGCTTTGATTGGTTCCAGACTTAAGGTGTTTGTTTGTTTGTTTCCCCTGAAAACATAACTAAGGTGGGCCTTGCTTGCATTATACAGACGCAAAAGAAGTTCCCCAAAGAAAAACGGCCATTTTTACCAGAAATGGATAGAGAAAACGGCTGTAATTCCCACCCCTACCTCATGTTTTGTGACTATAGAAAACACCAACAAAGTAAAATAGAACTGTGTATCACTACTTGAAGACTTACTTTTTGATTGGACGATTATGCTCCATGATATGGTCTAAATGTTTGTGTCTACTCAAAATGCCTGTGTTGAAACTCTGTTCTCAAGTTGATGGCTTCAGGAACTGAGATACCTGGAGAAGAGATCACAGGGACAGAGCTTTCCTGAATGAAAGGTTTGCTTCTATTAAAGTACCTGAGGACTGCCCTTGGCTCTTTTACTGAGTGTGTACATGGAGAGGGAACTGTAAGTGGGCCAGAAAGTGGACAGTGAATCTGCCTTGGACTTGGTAGCCCCCACAACTGTTGGAAATGGGTTTCTATTGTACACATGCTAGCAGGCCTGACGTTATTTTGTAAAAGCTCCAGGACGGACTTAGACACCTCTTTATGAACTGTTAGATCTACAGCTTTACTTTGTTCCCATCATGGCAGAGTACACTTCCTGTCCCTTGACCTTAGGTTTGATAATATCATTTACTTTGGCCTCCTGGACATCGTAGGGTGGTGGGTCAGGGTGCAAGTTTGAAAAGTGCTGATGTGTTTGGGTTTGTCCTGTGACTTTGGCTTACTGCCATGAAAAGGATGTGCTGTGGGGATCTGCTGACCACAGACATGCGAAGCACACCTGAATAGGAATTGCTACCTGGGCCCAGTCTGGCTAAATTCAGATCATCTGAGCCCGAGTGAACCTCAGATGCTCAGGTGAGAAGTGAAGTTTATAGCTGAGGGCCAGTGAGATTTTTTTTTTTTTAATGACACCTCTCATTCCAATCTAACTCTGGAGAAACTGGAAATGGATATGTACCTGATAGTCCACTAGCTGCATTTACAAGAAAGCTATTTATCTTTTCTCTTTAGTCTGTCCAGACACCATCTGTGAAGTGAATAAAAATGATTTCTAATTTGGTTGAGTAATTTCTCACTATAATTCCCCTAAATTAGATTTTATTTCTATTGTCGCTCTTTTTATAAACTTTCTCTCAAACTCTAAGAGTTTGTAATTTGTGTCCCCACATGTGTGACATTGAACAGGATGCTATAAATATTCCACCACTCTGAGCATACTCCATAAGAATTATAACACTATTATTATGACTACACTTAGCATCTACAAATTTGCCTGTAAATGGAGATTTATTGGGGGTTTCAGCATCTCTGTGACAGAACAATATTAACGTCTTCACAAGCACAAGCAAGTTAATCCAATTTTCTATATGCTTAGAGATGTTAACGCTCTCAGTTTGTCCAGCTGGCTTTCTACATACAGTAGCTTCTCTGTTACATGAAAGTCTGGGAGGAGGGGTGCCATTTGTGTATCTTTTTTGTGGTATTATACAGGACTTGAGATTGAAGAGAAACAAAACCTCCACAGACATAGGCCTTCCATTTATTCTGAGCTACAGACATTCAAATAAGGATGAAAAAAGGGCCAAGGCTTGGTCCCTTCAGGAGCATCTGTAGTGTTTTCCATGGTGACTCCTTAAAGAAGGCACATGGTTGCAGAGGGACTCAGTGACTCAGTCCTCCAGGGTTTGAATCACGTGATTCCTTTGATTCATGTAATGCATTCAAGAGACATTTGCTCAAAGCCTGTGCTAAGACGAGCGAGGTTTAAACATTGTGGGTTCTGGCTTGGTAGGCCTAATGTTCTACTGAAGTGCTTCAAAGCTGAACAAGTTATTCTACAAAGGTGAACATTTAGTCTAGGAAAGTTCTGATGAATGTAGGAAATTTGGTCTCAGCAGGCAGCTTGAGAAGCTCTCTAATAAAAGAAGTGGTGCGTGTGAGTTCTGGGGGACAGATATGAAGCAACTCTGTGCTTCTGAACAATGACTGGTGGCCACAGGTCTTATGTCGGGGTGGAGCAAACTGCACTCCGGAATCTGAAAGGACTGTCTCAATGCTGGGGAGATGCAATGGACAGGCATTCTTAGATGTGCCTGGAAGGTAGGTAGAGTCCATATGTTTAGGGTGTTTATGTTCATTCTAATGCAGTTAGAAGGCATTGCATAGGGCTGGCTGAGCAGGGCTGGGGTGTGTGAAGGACCTGCTGTTTGAGTATCTTTTTCCATTATTAGGAGGAATGGCTGGGAGTACAAGGCAAGCCACCCCTCAGATTGATGGAGTGTAAATGTGATATTTCTACTCTTCCTTTCTCTTTTGCTATGGATTGATTATTCATCCCCTTCAAAATCCCTGTTGTAACGTAATTGCCATTGTTAACAGTGCTGAAAGGTGAGCCCCAGTAGGGATTGTTGGAGTGTGCCTGTCACCCCAGCACTTAGGCAGATCACAAGTTCTACTGTGGGATGATACAGTGAGAAGAGTCCTCCCGTGCTGTGGTGGTAGTCTTCCCAGCCTCCAGAGCTGAAATGGGCAAGGACGTCTTTAATTCCAAGAGAGTAAAATCTCCCATTTGTGGCACATGTTGCTCTTCCCTCTTGGTCGTTTGTGTTTTTATCTGTTTGTAGGTTATTCTGAGGTCAACTTCAGTAGGGTTAGTACCCATGAGATCACCAACACCATGGATTGTGAAAGTGCTTCTATTAATATTGATCTGTAAACCTGATATTTCTGCATGGTATTGGTAAGATTTTGAGAAAGGTACAAGAGATAAGAGCCCACTTCCCAACCTAAGGCTAGAACTGAAATACATAAGCAGAGAAGCCACAGAAATCACGTTGACTGTGCTGCTGTTGAAGGTGAATTTGGATAGCATGGCTCAGATACATGACCACCAGAGCAAAGGGTTTCCCATTGCCACACATGAAAATTAGACTAATCCGGGTACAGTGGTGCACATCTGTAATCCAGCACTCGGGGAGGCAGAGGCAGGCAGATCTCTATGAGTTTGAGGCCAGCCTGGTCTACAGAGTGAGTCCAGGACAGCCAACACTAAAGGCTAAACAGAGAAATCCTGTCTAGAGAAAACAAAAACAAAAAGGGAACTATCCATTTCTGATGTAAAAAACAAAACAAAACAAAACAAAACAAAACAAAACAAAACAAAAAAACTGCTAAAAGCTTAGACATTTGTGTTAGCTAAAGTTTTACTGCTGAGCCAAGTGAAGGTAAAGATCATGGAGACCCTTCTTTTAGCAAGAAGAGATGAAGATGTTGGAGTCCAAAATGTGCTGGGACCATTAAGGAAGAATGAAGAGTGTTTCTTGAAGATAATGAAATTAACTGACCCCTGAATGAAAGACTGCTTACTCAAAGACTGTTGATTATTTACTATGGAGCAGGCTCTACTACAGAGGATGGCTTTGAGTTGACAGAGGGAGATGGTGGAATTCCATGGTGAGGTTCCATGTTAGACAGCAACACAGACATTTACAGTACAGAAAACAAGACTAATTACTTTCTAAGTTTGTTGGTTCTCCACTGGCGTCACCACGACAGAGACCACTCCTGCTAAGGGGTTCTTGCTGTTAGTATCCTTCTGGTGACAGGGGCAACGTGGAGGCTAGAGCAGACAGTAACCACTAAGCAGCCAACATCTGTAGGACCAGTACTCAGCTAGTGATGGGCACAGCTAGTTCATGCTCTGGTTCCTTTGCTTCTTACATGAACCAACTCGGAATACAATTTTTCTATTTGAACATTGAGTACAGCTGTTCATGTGAAAACAAGGTACCCCTCTTCCCTATGGGCATTTCCTGAGAGTGCTGCTCAAATCAAAGAGGCTCACACCTTTTTTGCATCTCAAGATCTGCCTCTGGTAAAATAATTCTCCACATTTTACTACTTTTAGGGAGCAACATATAAGTTGATTATCTACAAGCATAATTAAATATTAAACTAAGTCACATTCCCAAGTGCTTATTCATAAGATCAATCTGCTATCAAATATTGTTGAGCACACTTCTGATCAGTGTGGGGGATTGTGCCAAGTACTTAACAACATCACATGCTACACACTAAAAGTGCTTATGGGATGTGACTTCACTGTATGATTCACATCACTACATTGACTGTAATGGGCTTGTTTTTTGTTCTTAAGATGGGTTTGTCTTTCTTCTATCACAATCATTCTAATAACATGTTGCAATGTTGACTCAGCTGCTGCCAAATGCCTTTCACACATCATCACGAGGTGCTTACCTTAAGCCCAAAGGGCAATACTTGTCCAGTTATAGCAAGTGGATCATGCTGGTGTTGCCATTCTTAGGTCAGGACTTGGGCAATTGCTTGGACAATTAGTCAGAGATCAGCCTGCTTTTGAAGAACAGGTCAGGGTTTCTATTGAAAACTCAATGTTCTCTTGGATGTTGGTCCAAGCTCTGTTTCTATATTGTTATTCTTCACACGTGCATCCACACATGCACAGCAATACACCCTGACGGGTGCATTCCTCTTTCTATGAGTATGTTTAATATTACAAAATAACAAATGGCACCAGGAAACCTTCATACATGTTTTAATCACATGAACCTCCTAATATCTTATTTTGTTCTCCCTCCCTCTTCCAATGGTCACCTTCCACTTTCATGACTTACAATCATATGAATATGGATCTAAAAATTTTTGGATTGTGTGTATGAGATGAAATATTAGATATTTGCTTCCTTAATGGTGGCCATTCTCATTCAGATGAAGTGGATTTTAAAAGGATACAATTACAGAACCCTAAGTGAAGCAATGCTGCTTGTTTTAATATTCTTCCCCTGTCTCTGGTTAAATAGACAACATTTTCATGTAATTACAGTACACATTTTTCATTCTGTTCACTTCTACCTTTATTTTTCACCAGTATTTTTCCTCTCTATCTATTTAATCAATGCTTTTTAAATGTCAGAGGTAGAACCCTGCAACTAGAAGGGACTTAAACTATTCTGAAATCCCACTGGAGACTCAGAGAAAAACTCTTTTTAGCCTTCTGTATTTTTCTGGCTGCTGCTCCTTTCAAGGGAATGTGCCTGGACATTGTCTCCAGCAGGAGCTAGCCCCAGTGAACCAGGCACATAGTCTTGGCACACTGTCATTTATTCACTCATACAGTCTCTCAGCATGTAGCCACTGGGAACCCAACTGTCTCACTAGACAGTGGCCATGCTGCTTTCTGCAGAGGCAGGCAGTGGAGGGTCAAGGTAGCCAAGGATCAGGAACCAGAAAACGAAAAGAGAAGAGAGACCACTAGAACAGGATATGAGGGGTCACACCTGTCCGGATGAGTAGTCAGGAATGTAAAGCAGAAAGATGGACAGAAGTCCACAGCAGATCATAAAGAGGAGAGCACCAAACATGAAGTCAAACATAAAGCATAAAGGCATTAGTGACAAGGACAGACCCTGAGAAATTCAACAAAGACCAGCACAGGTCGCTTTTGAGCATGGCTCCTGGAAAGGTAACCACACATCCCAAACACGGTGCATCCATCTGCTGCAAGAGCCTTTGAGAAGGACCGTAGCCATGAGCCAGGCTGCCTGGGTTTGACTCTCAGGTGGGCTCTATGTGACTTTAGGTAAGTTACTTCATTTGCACAGTTTCTAGATTCACAAGACAGTGATGACATACAAGCACTTAGTTCCTAGACATATAAAGAGATGTACAAGAGTCAATGCTTGCAAACTTCTTCTCTTCCTCTACCACCTCCTCCTCCTCTTCTTCTTCCTGGCATATTAAAAATGAAGAAATGCTATAAGGCAATTTCTAATTGACAAAGCTGCACGTCAAACATGTCTCCCGACAAAGCAACACATGTAGTGTGTGCACAAGAAATGCACACTGCAGCGACACTAGGTGACTGCATTCGCAAATGACCCGTACACTTTGCATTTGAAGAACGGGATGAACGATGAACGTGAGGCTCCCAGCCAGATGGTTCTGTGCCTCCGCCCCAGGCAGATGGTTCGGTCTGGGTACTCCTCAGAAAGAACACCTCCCCTCCCCCTCCTGTATCATCCCCACCACGCAAGACCTCACCCTGCTCCCTCTGTGCTTTGCTCACCAACTTCAGGTGCATAGCGCCTCACCCATAATTTCTTTTCTTTTAAAAATTTCTCCAGGAGAAGACTCCACCTGATAAGCAGAATATTCTTTGTGGGTTTGGAATAAGCCTGAAAACCAAAGCCTTGTTTCTCCTTTCCTCTCAACCCATCTCAAACACCCACCCACATACCTGCTTGCTCGCGTCCTCACACTTGCTGCCCCCCACCACACACAGGCTTGCACACTGAAACCTACCTCCAGCTCGCTGTGCTGTCCCTTTCCTCCACGCATCTGCACAGACTTATTTCATAAAAACGTCAGCTGTTAAGTTAACATTATTTAAGGGGCTTTGGGTTTTAGTTCCTGAGTGCAACCTAAGCTGGATCCTCAAAGACCTGACAAGAAGCCCAGGCTGTATAAAACATGACCCACAGAGGCACTAAATAAATAACCTGGCTGTGGGCTCCCAGGCCTCTATTTATCACCGAGGCAATGATAAGGATCTGATTTAGAGTGAACCCTGCTGAGGGTCGAACCAGCACAAGCTGTAATATGATCTGCAGGGGAGGGCTGATAACCTTAAACAATGTGAAGAAACCCTGTCAGATAAATAAAACAAACTGTTTGTCCATTAAATAGTGCTGTCAGTAAGAGAACTGGGAAGCCAAACACAGCTAAATCCAATTCCTTTATGGCTGCACAAAGCCAGAAACATCTGAACCAAGCTGGGGGATAAGTTTTCTCCGAACAGACTGCAGGCTGGAGATCTGATTATTGAAGTCTCTGGAGGAGGAGAGAGCAGATTTTTGATCCAGGGCATGCCCTATGCCCTCTGTCATCCATGGACTTTGGTGCAATGGCTTCTCATCCTGCTGGTTCAGCCCACCCTGCTGGCTTGTTGATGTGGACCCATGAGATGACCCTGGCAAAATAATACTGAAGAAATTATGGCAGGATGCTCAGAAAGGCTAGTGTGTGGGTGAATAGGCTGGTCACTGATGGGCTTGCCAACCAGAGTATAGAGGAGTTCATGTTAAAGGATAACCTGCCACTCAGCCTTGTCAATCAGGCTGCCTCCAAATAAGCCCGCTGCTGTTAAATCTGATTGTGTTCTATGATGAAGACAGGGATTTGAATGGGAAATCTCAAGAGGCAACATAGAAATGTGAGATTTCTATCATGTTCGATGTTGCCGTAAGATGTTTTAGAATTCCATGTGTGGCTAGTTGAAAGCTGTCTGGATTTTTTTTTTTCAGCTTACAGCCAGCCAGCCTTCAGACTAGTGAAGGCAAGAGGGAATGTTTTCCTAGTAGTCATCATGAAACTGCTGTTCACATCAGGTTGAACTTGGGAATACAAAGGACACAGAGACAACTGTGTTTGTTCGCAGGCTCTCAGGCACATCTGTTTCTCCCTTCCAACTTCTTGATAGAATCCAGGGAGAAGGTCATTGTACATGCCACAGATTCATCCCATGACAGAGAATCTCTGCCATTGGTACCCTACAACTTTTCCTGGGATGTTTACCTCTGCACAGAAAATGCTGATCTCTCTCTGTGCTAGTATTTCTCACTAGTTGAATAGGGTCTGAGTCTCGGTAGTTCTCTTGAGGCCTAAGGCAACCAAAACATGGTCCCACAATTCAGCCAACACAACATGAAGTCAATTTTCTGATACTTCCTCCCTATGGAAACTGAAGTCTAGTCTGTGTTCTTGAAGAAAAGCAACCATACATGTGATCAGCATGACCAAGCCAGGCTTTGTGAGGAGATCCAGAGAATATGTCAAACTGGCTAACAGGAACAGGCTGTTCTGGAGGACTGTGGTTGGTTCTCAGCACAGGCTCAGAGCTGTCAGTAGTGCTTGCTGAGCAGGAACATTCCAGGGCCTTTTCCTGGCAGGCTGAAGTGGGTATGACCCAGGGACCTTCATCACTAATAGGTATGGGCTATTTTTTACATGGTGATTTAATGCAAGTGTTCATCTTTGATTCCGCTAAAGCCAGCATCCTCACACTTGCTTGTCAGACTTGTAAAAATGTTTGCAAATGTGGCTCTTCAGGAACCCTCTAGAAGACAGACTTGGTTTGGGTATGGGGTTGAATTTTGATGTACCCGTGGTGAGTGTGGAAAGGGAGAAACCCTTGTCTCTTTATGATGATCTGAAGGTGTAGCCCTTCTCCTCACCTTACAAGAACTGACATCCAGAAATGGAACATGACCATAATTTTAGATTCAGGACAAGATTAGGTTTCCTCGCACAGGCTGTGGCTGTAGATGTCTGCTGCAGGCTCTGAAGGCTGCTGTCTGTCCACATCACTCACTGTGAGTTCAAGTTCATTTGGGGAAGGAGAAGAGGAAGTATTTATTTGCATTGAATTATATATTTTTCATGTACTTGATGTGTATTATTGAATTATCCTGTCACCTGTCTCTGAACCAAGCCAGATTCTTGGTTGATTCAGATTCTGTATTTTCTTGGCTTTGAGATGGTTCTGGGTAAAACTTTGTGGCTTTAGGTCAGACTACCCATTCACTGAGAGTCCTGTGTGCCAGCGATCAAGGATTAATTCTTGATTGAAAAGCAGCTCCAGGGATTGAGAGCAGTAGACAGAGGGTCAGAGCAAATGTTAAATGGATCGACAATACAGAAATTTGAAATGTTTTTCCTAATAATTTTTTTTTTTAGATCAGAATGTTGTATATACTATCTTTAGTTCTGGGATAAATGGAATATTGGCTTAAGAATTTGCAGGTAGTGAGGCTGGATTATCTGTTTGTGATCATAGCACTCTGGAGGTCATCACTGGAGCCCACAAGTTTAAGAGCAGACAGGGAAATATAGCAAGCCCTGACCTCAAAACAACAACAGCACACATAGGCACAAACATTTCTACATGGATAACCATTTTTAATATTGAAGAAATGATTCCTTAAGTGAATAGAAATTTAAATTTTTTCAAAAGAAATATAATGTAAGATGGCCAAGAAAAACTATTTAAAAAGAGGTCTATCGTGACCAATAGGAGTGGAATGGAACCCCAGGCATGTAAATGACTTCGGGTCTGATGTAATCCACAGCTTTGGGTGATAGCACTGGAAATCCTTCCTCCTTAGCATCACTTTCTGTGCTGACTGTACTTCGACAGTACAGTCATGTTCCCTCTCCCATATCATAACTCCCAACTTACATCCTACCAGCTGGACAACACTCATGTTCACCTATCACATTCTCTTATTGGCTTATTTTGAGACGTGTGCACTCTCCCTCCCCTCTCCATCCATCATTGTATAGCATGCTGACTACTTGTCTTGTATTCAGCAGAGTGGACAGGCAGTAAGGACATAGTGGTACCCAAAGACAGGGGAGATTAGGATTGTAACAGTCAAAGGGGAAACTGATCCTGGTTAGGAATGAACTATGGATGTTTTCTACAAATACAGACAAGATGGATGTAGAGAAAGAAATCGAGACTATTTTCTCTTCTCTGTCTCATATTAACACTCACTAAATTAAGAAGTCAAAATATTGAAATGAACACTCACCCAGAAGGGGACTTAGACAAGATCCTTCTGCACTTGTGAGAATTCTAACTTAGTATTGTCTTTGGGACAGCTACTTAAGTTTTTGTTTTCCTTTAAGAACCTATAGTAACTGAGTTTGGCTAATAAAGTGTCTGCTTAGTACATTATGAAAGTCCTAGGAGACTATTGAATCAATTAGAATGATTTGTAATTAGCACACCAACCTAATGACAGGGTGTCTCTAAATTGCTTGAAAATAGTTTGGTCTTTTAAGGGACCTTCAATGCCCCTCTTGTGGGCTCATTTATAGTAGTGATAGGTTTATTAGTTTTTTTTAATTAAATAATAAATTTCATCCAGATTCTGCATGAAATGTTTCAAGTTCTGAATTAAATATTTTTTGAATAATGGACTAAGTTGTTTTATTAGATAGAACTCCCTATCCACATGGAAAATTATTCACAAAATTCTCTTAAATGGGACAATGCAAAAAGCACCTTTGAAAATTCTAATTTACAGGAAAAAAAATAGTGTTAGGTTCTGAAGCCCTGTCAAATGGAGAAGCCAGAAAGAATAGATTTGCCATTGAGGGTGCAATCAATGGCAAATCTATTCTTTCTGGCATTTTCTTGATTAATTATTGACATGAGAGGGCCCAGTACCTTGTGGGCAGTGCCAACCCTAGGAGAGGCTACTGGTGAAGGTGCATCCCAATGGCCTAGAGATCCAGGACAGTAGAGGTTCCAGTACCATAGGACAACTACCAATGGCAGGAGCAGCTATAGAATATAGATAGCCTGAGCCTATGAATATACCTGTTGGCAGAGCAAAGAAGCAGAGCTAGCCAAGGTCTTTGGAACCAGAATATAGTCAGTGACTCCCAGATGTCTGGCAGTAAGTTTTTTACACTGTTGAAATTTGCTTTTGCTTTTATTTGATTGTGATTGTGCCTTGATTCTTCCCTCTTGGAATAAAAAATATGTGGTTTTGTTTTGTTTTACAGGAACCCACAGTTAAGAGACTGGATGTTTAGAGAGACTTTGGATATTTTAAAGAGACTGAACTTTTAAAAAGCCTTGGGCCTTTCAAAATTTGGATTTTTTTTTATTGTGGTATTGATAGTAACATATGATATTGGAGATAATCAAGAAAGGAAAGGTTATGGTTTAACAGTGATGTGTTGTTGTGTGTATGTGTTTGTGGTGTGTGTGTGTTTAGCAAGGAGTCAGTTGTGCTGGTTATGATTTTTTTTTTGTGTGTGAACTGAACATAAGCTAAGGTCATCTTGAAGAAAAACAGAACTTCAGTTGAGAAAACATCTCTGTAAGATTTGGTTATAGGCAAGTCTTCAAGACATTTTCTTCATTAATGGTTGATATGAGAGGACTTAGCTTAATGTAGCCAGAGTTACCTGGGTTCTATAAGAAAACAGGCTGAGAAAACCATAGGGAACATGTTAATAAGGAATGTTTCTCCATGGTCTCTGCTTCAATTTCTGCCTGTTACCGAGGAGTGTAGCAGAAATAAACTCTTTCCTCCCTAAATTGCTTTAGGTCATAGTCTTTATCACATCAATAGAATGCAAACTAGAACAAAGGCATACAAAGGTCATCAATAGAATGCAAACTAGAACAAAGGCATACAAAGGTAAGGACATATTTTATACCACTGTGCACTTGTGCAATCTGTATGGTATGACAAGGTACTGGGCCCTCTCATGTCAATAATTAATCAAGAAAATGCCCCACAAACTTTTCTATGGGCCAATCTTTTGGAGGCAATTTCTCAACTGAGGTACCCTTTTCTAAGATGACCCTTACTTGTGTCAAGTTGACAAAAAAGAAACAAACAAATAAACAAACAAACAAACAAAAAAACAACCAACAAACAAAAAAAAAAAACCCCAAGAGAGTCTAGAAACTTGAAAGGCAGCTCCTCACTGGTTGATCCTTTTCAAAGGTTCAAAGACTGGATTGATAGTCCAGGTGCCCATCATTCCACACCTCCAGAGCCCAGTATAAGAGAAGGTGGTTTATTCAAATTTTATGTCCAGCACTTCCCAGCAAAGAGTTTTCATTCCTTCATTCTTTCATGTACTTTTCCCCATAGACATTGATTGATGTCTATTGATCTCTGTAGACTAATCACAAACACCAATTGGAAGTCAGTAGAGATTGAAATCATAGAGTAGTCACGTCCTTAAGCCTACTAAGTAAACTGATTTTCAGCCCTCTGGAATAATATAACCTGTGACATTTCACCACGCCCAGGCAACCAACAACAAAAAATAAAAAGTTAAACTTTTCTAGCTCATAACCATAGTTAAAAGACTGAAAACACATGTTGTGCTCACCACAGGATTTTCATCACATCACAGAATAACTCAATACGAATAATGCTTTCTTCTGCTACTACAACTACTGTGTGATTGTTCTTTAAAGAACTATGATGTTGCTGGCCATAATAGCTCACACCTTTAATCCCAAATTCTCAAAGAGCAGAGGTAAAAAGATCTCCATGAGTTTCAGGCTAGCCTGGAAGAAGACTCAGACTTAAAACCAAACTCAAACCCAAACCCAAAAGTCTCCTGCCCAAAACCAAAACTATGACATGATTAAAATATTAAGCACAACTTGATTCATAGTTGGCCTGACCTCATAACCAAAGACAGTTGTGGACAAATTTTTCATTCTCTCTCTATTTTGATTTTCCATATGTGTTAAATGGCTATGGGATGGGTGCCTGACTCACAGGGTCGTTTTAATCATCAAGTGATAATTTGTCTGTCAAGCCAAACATAGCACCTAGAGTGGAGCCACTGCTTACCATAATCAGCAGAGTAACTGAAGCTGCCTAACATTGAACATTTATGCAGTTCCTTCACCTGCGTGTTCTCATTTCATGTTCAGAAAACCATAGAAGGGTTACTGATTGTTGTTGCTGTCACCTTCATTATACTTATTCATAAACTGAGAAAGGGCTCAGGGGTTTTCTAAGGTCCCTTGGCAGGTGAACAGTGGTGGTGCTAGCAGGCATTCTTGGTTTCACAGCTGATTTTTGAAGTGACCCTTTGGCTTGAAAAAGAGTGTCCCATCTTGGACATTTCTACAAGTGGCTCAACAGTGACCTGAAGAGCTCTGGGATGCTCTGAGATGGCATACACATGTTGGTGTGGAATGAAGAACATACGTTAGAAAGGTTATCTGTATGTCACGCTGAGGAACCTCGCCATAGGAGAGGCCTTTGGGAGAATCTTAGTCCCTTTGCTTCAGTTTCAATCAAAACAAAGGTACGTGGGTGTTTTAGTCCTCTAAATAGCTTTCCTTCTTGCTGTGCTGTCTCTTGACCCTAGCCAGGCTGACATGTTTTCTTTAAAACACTGTTGGGAGGAGGATTAGGGGGCTTCTTTTACAGTATCATCTCTCCCAAAAAGGACGGAGAGACAATCAAACACCATAAGACCAGAGTCTAGCTGGTGTGGATCTTTAGGTGCTTAAAAGTACTGGCAGTACACATTTTCATATGAAATGTACTCATTTTAAAAACGCAGGCTCAAATGAGACAAATATGAACTCTCTATCTCCCAGGTGAGGTCTGGGAATTGTGACTACAATCTCAGCTGTCACCGTAAGTGTGATTCATTTCAAAGTGCACAAAAGAGCTCAGTGACCAAGAAAACCGGATTCTCAAGCTGTGAGGCTGAGTAGGCATTTGCTAGAGGAAGGGCAGGAGCTGATCTTATAGTGGGAGTGTAGATTCCACTTTGAAGGCTGCTGTCAGGAAGATGGGAAGTGTGGAGCTCTGTTGCTTAGTAGGGATGATCCCAACAAAAAGCATGGTGGTGCTATGGCAAGTCTTAGAAGCCTACCCAAAACATGATGTCCTGAAGGAAATTGGCTGGAATCTGAGACTTTGTATGGCATTGCCATAGTGACTCAAACACTTCTCATTCCCATCGTCATTGTTGGTTTCAGGGTGGAAGCCAAGAAAATTCACTTCAGAGACAGAAGCTTTAAAATACAAGCTTTATTTTTTAAGAACACAGGGAGGCTGCCAATTTGGTAAAGATCTGAACATCTTTACCAAAAGGAGATTGTACGACATTTTTAAAGGATGGGAATGGGAGTGGGCTCTTGCATTGACCAATCATATTTTGGCACAAGGGGTTGAGCAAGAAAGTAAGTATGAGTGAGTGGGTCTTTCCCGGTCACTTGGTTTCAGAACACTTGACTCAGCTCTTTGCAGTCATGCCCTTTCTTGGACTTTGACCTGTAATTTAGAGTGATAGGGGAACAAAGGAGTGGGCAAGCTTTACATCAAGACAGGCAGCACATTTCCAACCTGTGTGCCTTAGCTTAGAATGGCAACTTCCCTCTTTATATTCTTTTCTGGTTAACAGACAAACATGAATACACTGAAGAAGCAGGATAGGAGTTGGGTTCTGGAGCTTGGAACTATGAACTCAGTTTTGACCCTGCTAACAAGATGAGACTTGTTTGTGAGATGGCTGGACCCAAGAAACTGCCATGTCATGGTCACAGGAGACCAGTGTCAGCACAGTACCAGCAAGTGACTTTCTGCTTGTCTATATTCAATTGAAGATACTGCTTCCTTGTTCAATTCTCATTAACTCTCCTCTTTAATTCTTTACCCCTAGTGTTTTCATTTTACACCTAACTGTCCAATTTTCAACTGTCACTGAATAAAAATCAGGAACATGATACATGAAAAAAAAAAAAACTTATCAGCATATGAACCTTCTGGCACACATTAGGGTTGAGGAACACAGTGCCATTTTCTTTTCTATCTATCTAAGGAAACATTTCCCCCTTTCTTACTGATGACATATATTTTGAGAAATGAGGCCCTTGGATTGTTGTTCTGCAGTCCTTGAAGTCACTGTGAGTTGAATAACATGAGCTTGATGGCAAACTGCCATGGAATTTAAACAGTATGCATGAAAAGCTATTGGTATCTCCACTTGCCCTCCCCCAGACATTTTAAGTTACCAAAGCCATCCTGTAGAATGGTGGGATTGGTTGGTGGCGACTGTCCATAAGTGTGGGTTCTCACACTCTTAAATGCCAGTAGAAATTTGTTAGAGCAGTGACAATCAGAACATTAAAGTTGTCATATTGCCTCCTGACTACAAGTGGGACAGGATCTAGATAAGTGAAGAAATTACAAGTCTTTTATTGATCCTAGGAAAGCAGTTTGTATATTATAACGTACAATGTGCCGTATTCAAAGGGTGTGTTTAGAGGGATTCTCCATGAACTGTGTTAGCTAGCTTTTTCTCCCTCCCTACTTTGTTCTTTGTTCTTCAATGCCATCAATTTTCTTCCCTCATTTCCTTCTCTTACTTTACACTCTGGAAAAGAGAACAGAGACCTCCCTTAGAGAGGCTAACTGTGCAAACTCCAGTGCCCTGTGTACACGGAGACTCTGCTGCCATTGGGATGAATGAGTTGATGTGTTGCCGGGAGATGCCTGTGTCTGTCTGCTGGGCATACTGTGTTTTTATAATGAATCAGGCCATGCATCTGGTCCTTTTGCAATGCTGCAACTTTTGCATCTTTTGTGTGTGTGTGTGTGTGTGTGTGTGTGTGTGTGTGTGTGTGTGATGTCATTTCTTTCTGGTTAGATAAAAAGTTGGCCTTGCTCTTTGGAAGCAACAGACTTCTAGATAATTTTATGTTTTCACTATACACTATACACTCAATTGTATCTTCATGGGTAGATTTGGGCCAGATTTATGCCCCTGAGAAAGTTCTCTTTCTGCATGATTTAAACAAAAAATGTGTCTACTCAGTGTTCCTCAGCCTAATTTATATGAAACTGGGGTTCTGCCACCTGGAGTTTTGGGTCTGCTCTGTGAGATGTGTCTGGTATGTGACTAAAGCACTAAGCAAGGAGGAGGAGGTGGTGGTGGGGGGGATGAGCCAGCCCACTTGAAAGGGAGACAGTCATTCCAGCCAACTGAATGGAGTGTGCTCAACCAGCTGGGAGGGGGGCTTCTGCATTGTGCCTCTGCTATTGCTCTTGTGTACAAGCAGAAAGGCGCCTCCTCCCCAGGGCATGCTTGTTGCTATGATCTGTTTCTGGGGACTTGTGTGCATCTCAAGCGGCTATTCCCTTACTCTCCAGACAGGCTTTAGTTGCTCAGTTCCCAAGCCGGCAGCGTTTTGATCCCAGACCCTTCCGAAGCCTACCTGCATCTGAGACCCCGTGAGGAAGAGGGTGGGTAGAGAGCAGCTCTTCCTGCTGTCTTCCCTGGGTGAATGTCTAGAATCACCCAGTCTCTGGCAGGCCGGGATCGATCATTTTAACTTATGCAAACTGTGGACAATGTGCCTTGGTTTCACCTTGTTTTGAGCTGTCAAAGTCCTCATCTAAGGCTCTGGCCACTTTTAGTTGACTGCACTCAGGTGCTTTCACAGCAAGAAGGCTGGTTGTCCAACATCTTCACATTTTTTAGAAGGTGGGGCCTCTACTGATGTTTGCTAAGTACATTTGAGTGTGATAACTCTATGTACTAGTCTGGCAGTTATGATACAATGATGAATAAGGTAAATACGTTCATTGCTACTAGGGAGTTCACAGCTTTAGCAGAAAGAGCCACTGGTCCAGTCACCACAGTGAAATGCACAGTCTGTACAGGAAGTCCTGTCTTTCTTAGCACTGGGTGGTACTGGTGGCTGAAGGGTTTCAGAAGGAGGGGCTGCTGGATCTGAGACCTAAAGTATGCACTCAGAAACCTGAGATGTCAGTCTCTGGGTAAAGGGGATGCCACTGTCATGTAGCTAGGAGGGATGCCTTTTGACCCAGTTAGAGACAATGACTTGACCAAGAACACTCTGCCTGCCAGTTGCCATGGTCACAGCAAGACCCTTGATGCATTCCAGGAGCATGCTTCAGCTCATAGTTCTGAGTCAGACGGTCTAAGCCTGGTTTCACAGTCTTCCCACTGCACAGCTCATCTCTCGGATTCTTTTGTCTTTCCTCACCTGTGGCATGAGAATCAGAATGGCTGCTTCTCTACAGGGATGCATTGAGACATAATTGAGATCAGTACGTAATGTGTTTGTGCAAAATAAATGTTAGTTATTACAACGATTGATTCCTATTTCATCTTTGGAAGCAAGCCTATGGGATTTAAAGAAAAAGGGGCATTTCTCCAGTACCCATCCACAAATCTTTTATTATAAACAATTGAAGAAAGAGACATAAAGGTTGTTCAATCATGCCTGAATGAATCCATTCAAAATATTTATTTATTAACTTCGCACTATGGTAGAAGGTGTTATTTGAGATGGAAAAGAACTGATGAAATACGGTCCCTGCCCTCAAGTTCGGATAACTTGTGTGAGGAGCTCCCAGGTTTCAGAGAGTCACGTGTGGGACCACAGAGGGGCATCGGCTACTTTACTTTCTTGCTTCCTAAGTGGTAAAACTGAGCCTAGCATGAAAGGTTGGGAGCTTAAACCATCACCCAGTCATTTCTGTGCATCTTCTGCCCACGATGCATGGCCTGCCAGCATCCCAAGAAAAAGTAGTGAGGTCTAATGGCTAGCCAGAGTTTCTGAGGTTAGCAGTACGATCTCTGGTTATCCTCTCCGACCCATCTCGACAGCCATCAAAAGATCCCTGCAGAGGCCTGGAAAAAACTTTTCACCCTGGTCCTTCCAGGAAGAACAGAAAGGGCTCCCAGTGTTCTCTGAAAGTTTCATTTGTTTTCCAAGACAAGGTCTCTCTGTGTTTCCCAGGGTGACCCCAAACTTCCCATCTTCCAAACTCAGCTTCTCGAATGCACAGATTCAGGTGTGCACTGCCATTCTCCGAAAAAAGAAATTAAGAGATTTTATTTTTATTGCCACTTTTTATGGTCTCTCTGTGTGTATGCCACATATGTGTACATACTTTCAGAGGCCAGAAGAGCTTGCTGGATCTCTTAGAGTAGTAGTTACAGGAGATTGTGGGTTGCTGGATGTGAGTCGTAGAAACTGAACTCCCTTGAGGGAGTCTAACTCTGTCAGTCTTGAACAGCAGCAAATGGTACCAACCACAGAGCCATGTCCCCAGCCCCAGCCTCTGAAATTTTATGAGTTCATCTGTGGTAGGAATGACACAGGGTATGGCCAAGTGGACGCTCCTTAATGGATGGAGGTCTTTATGAACATCTCTAAGTGCTTGCCAGTTCCTACTAGCTCAGGTGTCCTGTCCCGGTTGCCAGCCCTTTCTCCCCCTTGCAGAATGTGGTAGGTCTCTGGGCTTAATTATCTGAAGTGGTACTTGCCATATGGTTATAATGCATGCTCTACTCTCTTAAAGGGGGTGTGGAATAGAGACAAAGCACTCTCAGAGGATCTGGGCGAAACCCACACCCTGAAGAAACTTTAGAAACACCCACCTGGCTCCTCCCCAGCCAGACTTTACTTAACTGATGAGCTGATTTGGGGGGGGGGTTGTTGGTGTGTAGGTCTATCTTGGGGATGAAACTAATAATTTCTGTATGTGGCAAGCAGCAAGTCATCTGTGGTTTTTTCACAGGTAAATATTCAGAGGCTGAACAGAAGGAACCACACTGGACTGAGGTGGATAGGGTGCAGAGCACCGGCTTTTTGGGAAGACCCTCCCTGGGCGCTTCCCATCCCCCCAGCGGACCAGTGTCTGGGGTCCTTCTGAAGTGGCACAGAACTGAATTGGGGCCTGCGAAGTTAGACTTGGCTCCCTGTGTTGTTTTTGGGCAATTACCCTGGAAGTCCTTCCTGTAATTAACCCCAGCTTCACGGACATTGCTATTTGAGCATCATCCCCCACCAAACACGCCTCTCTGCCATTATTTCCTGGGAAGATGAGGCCTGGAAGGAGCTGCCTTAACTCAGTTTGTAACCAGCTTTTGTCTCCCAAAGATATGTGAGGTTGTTACTAGGGATATTTCAAAACAGACATTTCTCCTTCCCCAACCCCTTTCCCTCCCCCTTCAACTTTTTTTCTTTCTTCTTTCTTCTTCTTCTTTTTTTTTTAAAGAAAAATAACATTTTCTTCCTTTGCCCTTTTATATTTCTTCCTCTCCCTCCCATATTCTTTCATGTATTCAGGATGTAATAGAAGCAGCATCAAAGCCCAGAGCCCTGCTGAATCCTCCTCCCCTATAGTAAGCGTGCCCTTCTCCTGTCTGATCATTGACTCATAACCACAGAGATTTCCAGGCCTGGGTTGGGAGGGGAAGGCTGAATAAGCAGGAGACCACGGTCTGCAGCTCCTAGAAGGGGAAAAAAAAGTAAAGGATTTGTTGAACAGGGCTTCGCTTTCCCATCCCTACCCCCCAAACTTTGGAGATATTTGTTCAGAATAGGCTGGCGTGACCCGGGTATGGGGGGTGGGAAGGAAAGGGTGAGGGAGGGAAGCAAGCCTGCCACCCCCATCTATCCGCTGATGATTCCAGTGAAGTGTCACTCATCTGAGGTGACTCCAGAATCCCAAGGCCAGGCAGGATGACACTACTACCTATCCCACCAAGACTGCTGTGCGTTATTTAATGCCTCTGCTACTGGAAGTGCATGTGTTAGTTGCCTCCTAGGTTTTGGGCTTTGAGTGGGCAGCTAACAATGGCTTCAACACTGGGAAAGTTAATGTCTCTGTCTTTGAAGACAGACTGTGGGCCAAAGACAGCTTGGCGCTTGCCCACCACACAAGCCCCCCTCCCCGCTGCCTCCATTATGGATGAATGAGGACCACATCTGTTTCTTTTCTTACTGAGAAGTAAGAAGCTAAGACCCTAAAATGGGGACAGGCCAGCACACACCTGGGTGGTCTTTAAATCAGAAAATGTGTTTCTCTCTCTCTTTTGCCAGAGTTCCTCATCTGGGCCTGTGTTCTCAACAGTCTCCATTGCTCTCTGTCCCTGTCTGTGCAGAGCTGTCATGGCATAAGGAAAGCTCTCAATTGGGTGCATTGTTCCATTTTCCTCTTGGTTTCAGGCATATTGCTACTCACCATGCTTCCAGCACTGGAATCCTCACTGTTCCAACTAAGCATGCTCTGGGGCTCTAACTTGCATAGACAGATGCTCTAGGTCAGATGAGAAAGATGCTGTCTATTTCATAGCTACGTGGTTGCTATGTGCTATATACTCTGCATTCTTCCTCAGTTGTCTCATCTGTAAAATGGGGATGATGTAAATTCTACCTTGACAGGTTACTGTGAGTTAGTCCAGAGGCTGGCTGTTATGTTTACTTTGGTGACAGCCTGTGATGTTCTCTCTGCCTTCTTGGCCCACATGGGACCGCCCTCAGAGAATTCCTTTGATTTATTGAGCATCCTGGCAACCGGTGATTCCACTCAGCACTCTCCTTATAAGCTGTACCAGACCACTGCCCTCTTAGCAGAAAAAGAGAAGTGTACTCAAACTGGGCTTGGAGACAAACTTACATTAAAATGTATTTGCTGGTTATCTGAACTTGAAATTCAGTTAGGCACCCAGTATTTTTATTTGCTGAATCCGCAATCTAACCTAGGTGTTTCCTTCTCTACTGACTGCTTAGCTGCCATGCCATGCATTCCTGGAGCAGAAGAGGACAGCTGCCCCCCCCCCCCCAGGGCTGGCTCTACTTGTGGGAAGAGAGGCTCAGAAGCTCAAAGCAGGTAAAAGACATTGGGGTTTCAGCAGAAAGTCAAGAAGCCCTGTTTCTCATAAAGTCAGTGAAGGAGCCCTTTGCAGCATAGCTGACCATGACTGGGCAAGAGAATGGGATAAGCCTTCTGGGAGGCTCTGTGGGTTTCTAAGACTTCAATGTAGTATGAGGCATAGAGATGGAGAGGGAGAGGGAGAGGAAGAGGAAGAGGAAGGGGAAGATAGAGACAGAGAGGGAGACAGAGGCAAGAAAGTGGCAATAACAGGAGCCATCCAGGTAGCGAAGTCTGTTGGGGCCGCACTGGGGCGTGGAATGTGAGCAGACAGCATGCACCTTCTGTGCAGGAGAACAGACACTATCTAGCTAGACGGCCAGACTGTTTGGTGTCACTCACTGAAGCTCCGTGTGTTCCTTTTCTGTTGTTAACTTTCAAACTACCGGAAGTTCTAATACCTCCCTACATAGGGGAGAGCCCATGGGGGAGGGCCCAAATTCAGGGCTGTGGTTGTGTTGTAGAACTCACCAAAGGAATTATGTGCAGAGCCCGCCTAGACTTTTGTGATCATATTTGAGAGTCCACTGGCAAGAATTAGTTGCTATGCCTAATTATGTAGTAATCAGTGACCATGATGCGGCAAGGATTGCTGTCTTAGGAGGTTCACAAAGGGTGTACCCTTTATCAACGATGTTTCCAACTGAGCCAGATCATACCTGCTGGCTGAGACACCACAGAAATAGATCTAGTGAGAAACCTGTTTAGCATGCGTGTGTGTGTGTGTGTGTGTGTGTGTGTGTGTGTGTGTGTGTGTGAGAGAGAGAGAGAGAGAGAGAGAGAGAGAGAGAGAGAGAGTTTCTGTTTCTTTTTCTTTTTTAGAAAGAATGGTTCATCACTGGCCACCAGAGTGGTGTGATTCAGATCCTAGTATTTACAGAAGCAAACCAGCAGATGTGCCAGCATACTAATGTGGCAGACAGTCTGTAGAGGACACAGAGGAGACATCACCTAGGAGGTGGCTGAAGTGCCCGACGAGCCGGGGAGGCTGGGCTTGGGTAGAAGGGTAGCTAGGAAGCACACCTGAAAACGAAGTCTGTGTGGGTATTTGAATGCTTTCTTCTCTCTCATTTACAGGAACTACAGAGGGATATAGGGAAATAAATCTGCCACTTGTTACAGGACTAAGTTCTCATCGGAGCACCCACAATAAATAAGTAACAGCATAAATAAACAAATAAGTGAGGTCATAATTTCTTCCCGAGATCTCTAGAGAAGACAGCTATGCAACAGTTTCGCTAAAATTAAAATTTCAGTGTATGGTTAGAGCTGTTGGAGGAGATTTCAGCCTCGCTGAGCCCGACTGTCTCCTAAAACCCTGGGCCTCTTAATTGTGTAGCTTCCCTTTAAAGAACAAGGGACGGAGGGGCTACAGGCTGGAGTCTGTACACGGCAGGAATTCAGTGACCAACACAGTAAAGGAGCTGGAACTTCAGGGTAAAGAGCAGGATGGAAGCCACTTTTTCCACAGGAACTGCCCTAACTGCAGCAACAAAGGGCCAACAATAACACAATTTGCATTTACCTTCTGTCCGTTAGCTGGTTTGAGAATGACCATTCCTAGGAATCATAACGAACTTTTTGTCATGATCATATATTCTTGCTTCAACATAACTTTTCTGGCAGTTTGGTGTCTAGGGATGGCACGACATCACCTGCACTGTAAGATGCCTCTTCATTGACACCATTTTAAGGGTTTCCTTTCCGTTTTTCTCTTTATTTTTTTCTGTTTTTCTTTTCTTTTCTTTTTTAACTTAAGCACCAAAAGATGACATCTTTCTCTGTCAACAACTCTTGGTACCTGCTGGCTCACCCTTCTCCCTCTGGCCCAGGGGCCCATCCTTTTTCTTCTCAAATCCTATTTAATTTTTGCATTTCCTGATTTTTATCTTGAGAAAACAAAAGGCAGCTGCAGTCACTAAGGAAACAGCTGAGGGTGCTGGCAGGTAGAGGCCTGGCAGGTTTTCAGCCAAGACTGTGAGAACGAAAGCAGCGTGTCAGATTGCAGGGGTTTGTACAACCCCCAGATTCTGTCTCCTCTTCGTGTACACACACACACACACACACACACACACACACACACACAGGCACACACACGCCCGTTTTTCGCCTTTTGCCAGGCATCTTCCCCACTTTCTCTGGCTGTGTTTCTAATCAGCAGAAGATGCATCCTGCTCGCCAGCTACACTCCTTTCCTCCGCATTCTTAACCTTCGATCTTATGCATGGATCACTGGTTAGCTTAGAAATGCACGGACACAAAGGAGGAGCTGACATGTGAGGTTTGACGGCCATAATGGCTGTTTATAAGCCTAATCCATCACGTTTAGTGGACATCTCCATTTTTGTCCCTCTGAAAAGGTATAAATAATAAAATGGGATAGCTCCGGCTCGGAGGTGCCTTGGTAAATATTTTAACTATTTACAAGCTCACACCACCAACAATAGAAGCATCTGTACACTGCAGATTCTCCCCTCCCCCCTACACTCCCCTGGTCCCCACCCCCATCATTCTAGGAGACCCAGATGGTCTCTACCATTCAGCCAACAATAACATTGCTCCATGGTGGAGTTTTCGCCACTTGGGTTACATTTCTTTTTTTCCATATCACATTGGGATATTCTGAACTTGTCCCCCCTCATTCCCCACAGCCCCCCAGCCACCCTTCTAAGGGAACTATCCCAAAGTAGCCTTTCCAAAAGCAAGCGAAGAAGGAGTCTTGGGAGCAACATGGCAAAGGCGGGGTTCAAAGCACAACCCAGAGACAAGTCTCAACAGTTATAAACTGGCCTCCTCAGAGTCCAAATATTGACAGGGCCCACTCATTCTGTGGTCCAGCCCAAGGTTAGCATTGGGCAAACACCCCCGCTAAGTTACCAATATGCTGTGCCAACTCGTATTGGTGTGAATCTGCCCCGGGTTTGAGGCACAGAGAGGATGGGGTTGTGTGTGTGTGAGGAGGTGAGGGGTTGTCTTTCAATTCTTTGGAAGTTAAAGGCTTTTTATTTTTTTATTTTTTGAGGACACCATGTCTGGTCAGTAGGGGGATTAGAGATGGAAGGACAAGGCAGCTTTTTAGCCCTTTCATTTCTTCTTGCTCCGTGCATGAACAAAGCAAGGAGAATCTGCTGAAAACCACTGAAAACTTCAGTTGTAGCCAAGCTCCCGATGATAACTTTATACTATACAAAAATGCAAAGGCGGAGAGAGGCAGGCCGGGATGCTTGAGCATCCTGGGCCCTGGAGACAGGGAAACCCACTTTGGGGAACTACACTGGCCCACACTGGTTTTAATGTGGGCAGGAGAAACGGCAGGATTACTGGATGGGATGGATTTGAAGCAGGAGCTGCATGCTTTATAAAGGCTGTGATAGAGGGCTAAAGAGATGGTTAAGATGGCAGCTCTCCCAGAGGACCCGGGTTCAATTCCCAGCCTCCATGTGGCAGCTCACCACTGTCTGTAACCCTACTTTGAGGGTTTGAGGGAATCTGATACCTTCACATTGACGTACATGCATGCAGAACACCAATTCACAAAGAATAAATAAAATATTTTTTAAAAATGCTGTGATGATGAGCACTGACAAACATATCTTGATATCACATCTTTTGAAACTAGCACTGGGGTTTGAAGTTTCCTCTGGGGGGGGGGTGAAACAAAAACAAAACAAAAATACAAACAAAACCATACAAACAAACAAACAAAAGCCCAAAGCCAAAGGTGCCACCACTCTCCGGAGCCCGAAATGGCCATTGTTCTTCCAGAGTCCCCATTTCATTATGGAGCGCCCTGCTTTCCAAATTTGGTCAATAAAATTAACAGCCGCCCTTTGAGTGGAACATCACACCTCCAAATGAGCTCAAGCTGGCGGGGGTGATTGTCCACCGGAATGTGAGGGTTACATTTCACAGTTCCTCTCCAAGGAATGAATGAAGAGCTCATAAACAAACTCCTGTCTCCCCTTGTTCTGTGGCCCCCGATGTGGGGTATGTGCTGCAAAGAAAAATATTTATCCTGTTTGTGTGGCGGTGGGTTCCTGAATGGCCAACCAATAAAACGACACCATAAAGGGCATTTCACAGCTGAGCTTGCAATTTAATAAACAGATGCAAACAGGAGGCTTTGGGGGTCAACAATTAAAAAATAAAGCAGGCTAAAGTTGTGTAAAGTCCAGGACCAGGGGCCTGCAGCTGTGGCAAGGGAGGGGGCAGGGTGGGAAAGAGCATCGCCAGGCACAGCACTGAGCTAAGGGGAGCCTTAAGTGGCCTGTGGGATACGTCCAACAACCCCATTTCTAGGAAGAGAGGGAACCTGTGAAAACCGGTGGGATATCAAGAGTGAGACAGGAAACCGTGTAGTAGCTGCCACTGATAGGCCAGCACTTTGTCAGTTTCTCTGTTATTTCTGAGCTAAAGGCAACCAGTCAAAGACAGTGAATAATCAATAACCGCTCCCATTCAGCTGACTTTGGAATAGGCTTTTTATTTAAATTTGAAAGTGTGTGTGTGTGTGTGTGTGTGTGTGTGTGTGTGTGTGTGTGTGATGCTAAATGGCAAAAGTAAACCAGAAAAGCTAAGCAGCTCACTGTTATGCTATGCAGGCAATTCAACTGGCCTGTCCTTAGGGACCTTTAGGGTCTTAAACGAATGTCCTATGTCAGTACCTGCATCCTATGACATCACCTGGGCCAGGTACTTAATGGCTGGTCTGCCATCCCCTCTCTGCCTCTCTTGTTTTCATCTCTACTCTCTCACCTCTCTCTTTTGGGGTGTCCCCTATGTCTGTCTGTCTATCTGTCTGTCTCTGTCTCTCCTTCCCTCACTCTCTCCATCTCCATCTAATAAATATCTTTCATACCAGGTCTGTTGTATGCATGACGTATTTTTAAATATATCCCAACACTCACCTTTCTGTATCTGTTTCTAACTAGACCCCAGACCTTTCTAGTCACTGCTCTGTCTGAGCCTGTACCCCAACATAGGCACAGCTATGAATGTCACTCTACCTATGGTACCCCAGGCTCTGTACTCTCCCTGCCTTGGTTTGCTCTTCCGTGAACTGGGTGAATGGCAGCGCTTAGCTGCTGACCGCAGCGCTGGCAGAGCACTCCGTGTGGTTTTTTGTCTGTGCAATGGTAGAGACTATGTTTGCGAATATCCAGGGTTCCAGGTGTTGATTCTTTTTAGGAGTAACTGAGTACTTTCAGGGCAATTGTGTCTGTGAGTCTGGGAGATTCCACTTCACATGGTGTGTGTGGGCCTGTGGGTGTGGACACCTGAGGGCATCTTAAGGACCATTCTCAGGGGCACTGTCCGACTCCTTTGAGAGACAGTCTCCTGCTGGCCTGCTGAACCCCAGGGATCATTTTGTGTCTGCTTCCATGGGGACTAAAGGTGTGTACTGTCATGCCTGACTTTGAAGCATGATTGGTGGGGCTGGAACTCCTTGTGCTTGCAAACTGAGTGCATTGTCAGCTGAATCACCCCCTGAGCTCTTGCTGTATGTTTCATTTGTTTGCTTTGGTTAGTTTTTATTTTATTTGTTTTCCATTTGGAATTCTCAGTTCTGGAAAAAAAATCTCTTCTTGGGTTTACCTGGCATTTCTCTGTCTGTGGGGTTCTCATTCCATGTTTTCAGATGGGTGTAATTATCTTAAAGCTTCCAGGAATTGAGAGTGATACCTGTTCTGAACCACCTAGAGTCCAGAGAGCTCACCCTGGTGGACTTCAGGATGTGGTTAACCTATAGGCATACTTTGTTCAGCCTGGAGAGTTTAAAGATGCTTGAAGCCAACATGAAAAATAACAGCGTCCATCCTGACCCCTGCTAAAACCAAACCTAACCAAAAAGCAAACACAAAACCCAAACCAACAATTTTATATTTTATATTAATATGCTTTGCTAGAATTCTATGAGTAGGTAGTACATCGAGCCTGCACAACTACTGCAGCACAAATGAGAATGTATCTGAGAAGCCATTGTTTGTTGTGAAGGGGCCCATAGCCCCCTATTCTCTGCTCTCCTCAATCCTGGGACAAGCATCGGCTGCCATTTGCAGTAGCACCCATGACACTACTTTTTCATGGGGGAGAAATGATTCATCAACCAACAAAAATGGGGCCATAAAGAAAGGTGAAAGGGAGTCTTCACTAAGTTTTGGCCACTGAGGCTCTAATAAATGTCTTTCTTCAGTGCATAACATAGTGCTACACTTCATCATTCAGTTCTCTCTTCAAGCCCCTGGTGACTTCTGCTGCAAGTGGCACAAAGTCTAAATTTCTTAGCTTGGCCTTCAGTCCCTTCAGGCCCCATTGAAATTTCCTTCGCCAGCTATCTGTGAAGATAAGTTATGTAGAAACCATGTGCAAACAGAAATAACTGGATCTTTCAAGCTTTGCTGTTCATCTCACAGCTCCTAATTTTTGTCCATACTTCTCCTACTTCCTAAAAATCAGTCTGTCTCCATCTCTGTTTCACCCTCCCGCTTACTCCTTTCCCCTTCCTTCTCCTTTCCTCCCCCCC
>NW_026596034.1:6067603-6078876 GCF_907164565.1 Psammomys obesus
CCCTCCCTCCCTCCCTCCCTCCCTCCTTCCCCCTCCTCTCTCTGAGGTGGAATCTCAGTATACTAACCAGATCAGTCCTGAACACATAGGCTCTAATGATCCTTCTTGCCTCAGCCTCAGAGTAGCTGCAACAACAAGCTGTGTCGTCGAGTTGCCTTCTGTATCCTTAGATGCCAGTTATCTGCCACTACTTTAAATCACCATCATCTCTGTGCTAAAGACTGCACCACTGTGTCTCTGTATACAGTGCCTGCTTTGGAGCTGACACCCTGTGTTTGTTGCCTGAGGCCTTTTGCGTCATTATTTTGTGTATTTTCATTTCAAAACATAATTCCTTCTGCTCTGACTTATGCCCTCATCCAAAACAACAGCTAGTGATTTACAGGGTGTTTAACCCACAGCAGGCACCAAGCCAGCTGTTTCATCTGTCATTCATTCACTCTGCCAGCTGCTCCCCGAGTAAGACAATGCCCACTGTTCCCACTTTACAGATGGGACTGTGATCAGAGAGGCCTTAGGTCATAAGGCTGAGACTGTCATCCTGACATTTTGGCTTCAGACATCAGATGTCTACAGACTATGCAAACTAGATCTGTAGCCAGTGATCAGGTAGGAAGTGTCTACTTTTCATTCCTTTTTCCCAGTCGACTTACCCATGGTGTCTGAAGCATATGACAGATGGCAGAAGCAGTGACAGAGAAAACTGTGATGACCTGTTTCCCATCTCATCTTTCTTCCCAGAGATGCACTAGCCTGCCTCGGTGCAGGTGGTAGGAGCTGAGGCAATCAGCGTCTCTCCCCAGGACTTTCTAGTCTGGAACCAAGAAAGGCCAGCAGTTGTCATCAGTTTGTGTGTGGTGGTGTGGTTGGGGTGCCGTTAGACATAAAACCTGTGACTTCTGGCCTGCGCATGAGGCTGTAGATAGTGAGGATTCAACGGATGGGAGAGAAAAGTTCAAACACGCAACAGGGAGGTTGTACACAACATTCAAGTCAACAGTTTTCAATGATCCATTCGAGTATCTCTGTGACCTTCCCTCGCTTTGGTCAATTGACCCTTCAGAGAACCCAATATATTCCACATTTGTGACAAAATTAGTGTGAATGAGTGAATTTCGTGTTTGTTACTTCCAACAGAAACAACCCAGATAGACACAGGCAGAGTGGAGCATGGTAACAGATAGGAAAAAACCCACATTCGTTCAGTGGTGCAGACACAGGATCCTGGGAGTGGACAGATGAACGTGACTCTTGTCAGTGAACTCACAAATCCTCTTGCTTATTCACTCTACAAATGTCCTGCCCCATGACTTGCATAAATTTGCAGTACCTAGAATGTGGAGTGTCAATCCAGAGCAATGGAACATGCAGGGGGAAATGACAGTTCTGCTGTGGTGAGGGGCTTGTAGCCAGTTGAGGCAAGGTTCTGGCTGGATCTCGGCATTAGAGAAGGCTCGGGGAAGATGCTTACAGGTTAGGCTGGGCTGAGGTTGCAAAGTGGGAAGACGAAGTATTTAGTTTAAACTTCAAAAGTGTTAATACTGTAGGTACCTCTTGAAGTTCCTTATAGCACTTCAAGTTTTCTTGCTTTATTTCTTGGCTTCAGTGGTGGTCATGGTCAAAAACATGTTTTCTCTTTCTCATCCCCAAGACGAGGCAAGTTGAGGACATTCTCTTGACTTCCATCCTTCTTCTTCCTTCCAAAGTATTTGCAAAGTGATTTCCCTTATTATGGGACCAGTTTACAGGAGGGAAGGGGTTGTGAAAACCTGTTTTTTTGATTCTCCAGGTCACCCATTACCTGCACCTTAGTAGAAATTCTTCAAGAGAGTGTGAAGAACCCCGAGATTGTGGCAGGCATTTGCCCACCCCAAAGTACTAAGGGATCAAATCCTTTTCCTAAAGACCCCACAGCCATGTTGAGAAACCACAATTAATACGTTAAATTTGAAAGTACCACTTGTTCCTCTAGTCTAGAAGATTCTAATAGGTTTTCACAGCAGAAAGTTATTTATTTATATTCTTACACTTGACCTTATCTGCTCAGTAGGTGTACACTAAGGAGTGGTTAAGAACGGCAAGAGTGCTAAGTTTTGCTACAGTAACAAAGAACCAAGAGATTTCAACAATCCAATAAAAGCTTATTTCTCACCAATGTTTTCTGTCCCTCCAAGGTTTGGAGGCTCTGTCACACTCATAAATCAGGATTTGTGATAGAAAACTAACTTCTTACTTACTGCTTTGGCAGACCATTGCTTTTTTTTATTTTAATTTTAATTTTTAGTTACATTTTATTAACTCTGTATCCCAGCTGTATCCCGCTCTCTCATTCCCTCCCAATCCCACCCTCCCTCCCTTATCTCCTCCCTGCCCTTTTCCAAGTCCACTGATTGGGGAGGACCTCCTCCCCTTTCATCTGACCCTGTTTTATCAGGTATCTTCAGGACTGGCTGCAAAGTCCTCCTCTGTGGCCTAGCAGGACTGCTCCTCCCTTGGGGGAGGGGAGGCAGACCATTGCTTACTCCTCACATTAGGTATAGTTACCTGACTTGTTTATTAATGGAATTGTGGGAAATGGGATAGGCAGAGGCTTGAAGGTAGTCAGTTGTATGCATTTGAGTATCCTCTGCACTCTAAAAGACATGCATGCACTAGCTCCCCAGGCCTTCCTACAAGCCTGTGGGCTGAATCAGTGTCTGTGCTCTTCACCACTGAGACTCTGTGCTTCTGAGTTACACAGTTACAATCAACAGCTAAAGAGATGTGTGTTAAAAGCCACGAAAGGGCTGGAAAGGTGGCTCAGCGGTCACGAACACTTGCTGCTCTCTCAAGGATCAGAGTTTGATTCCCAGCATCCCTGCCAGGAGGCCCACAGCCACCTAAAACTGCCACCCCAGGGGATCCGACACCCTCTTCTGGCCTCCGTGGGCATCTCAATGTACACACAATCTCTTTCTCTCTCTCTCTAGATACAAGCATACACACACATGCCCACATACATTAATAAAAATAAAATAGATCTTTAAAAAAATAAGTCAAGTGGGGAAAAGGCCACCCAAATCAGCTTTTCTCTTTTGCTCCAGTACTACTGAGAAATTATTCATGGTTCCAGAATATTCTCTTGGGGGAAAACAAGAAAGCCAAGGAATTTAATGTCTACAGGTAATTCTAGCAATGCCCCTTGACAGTTTTCTAACTAGCTTGTGTCCTGGGTACTTGATTGGTCATAGAGAGAGATCATGTCGATGGGTTAAAGCTCCTGCCCCCACAAGTCTCCTCTGCCTTGTGCTCTTTGGAAAATGGTGATACCTAGAGAGGACCCGTATGCAGACTGTGCATGTTTTGGTTCCTGTCTAGACCATTCAACACAACACTGAAATAGCTAAGCTGACCTAGGAGCTGAATAGGGAGCTAAAGCAGGAGGAAGGCAAGACTGGGAGGGGAAGGGGGCAGAATGCTCAAAAATAGAGAGAAACTTGTTGCCCAAGGGCCAGAGATAAACAGTGCAGTTTCAGTGTCTAGTCCCATCACTCAGGTCATGGGACTTGGGGAAGTTGGTTGTTTTTGGGTCAAAGGTGCCTATGGAGGAGGTGCTGGGGGTGGTGGTGGAAGGGAGTTGGTCATTTCTCGGGTGGGAAAAGTTATTTACTTTCCAGCAAAATAATAGGTGAATTAGGCAGACTGAAGAGGTCACAGTGGGGTAGAGTCTACCAGCAAATATTCCCAGTTGCAAATGGCAGAATGCTCAGTGGTATCAGGAGGGTGCTATGGCCTGCTTGTTCTTTATACAGTCAGGCCAAAATGGATAGTGGTGTTCAAAGCTTTTTCCAGCATGTCTTCTGGGACTTTTCCCCATTCTGCCTTCTGCCAGCTGTCTTCAGATGCCCAGGCACACTGCCCTTGTGGGAGAAAGAGTGTGAATGTTAGTGATATGGACTTGAATGTTCCACTTCCAGGAGCAAAGTTCACTTTATTATCAGCAGGTTATTTGGGAAGTGACAGCTTTGCAGGTCAGGACTTTCTTATTGGCCTCCTAGGATCTTAACAGCTAATGCTGTATGATTGCTTGCTCTGTACCATGCATGACTCTGAGCATTTCCCACATATCGGCTCATTTAATCCTTCAGACAAACCAACATGCAGTACAGCTATGCCTCTCATGTACAGTTAAGCAGTGAGGCACAGGCAGTTCCCTTAACTTTCCCAAGAGAGAGCTGGGATTCAAATCCAGCAGTCCACCTCCAAAAGCTGAGCTCTTAAGGACTCTGTGATGTCCATAAGTGTGCTACCTAGTTATCCAGAATGAAGCTGCACTTTGGACAGTTTGTCCAACTGACTAAAAAAGAAAAAAGCTTAAACTACGCCTCAGTGGATGTCAGCTGTGGTCTCAAGTCATAACAGCAACAGACTGCACTTTGGTTTTGAGCACAGACCTGGGAAACAGAGGTTATCATCCCAGAGAAAAATGTGCTAGAGGATGAACATTGATGAAAGAAATAAAACATTTTGGGGACTTTAAAATATCAAAGCAAGAACAGTATGTTTGAAGCCACATTTCATACAAAAAGCAAAATTAAATACACAATTAAAACATATACACCCTGAACCCTCCGACTTATTTAGGTCACATACGACAGGATGCACCTGACAGAAAACATATTTGATAGATACTGAGTCCATTCCAAGTTCAGCCTGCAACCTGCCCTTGTCAGAAAAGGAAGGATAAGTTCAACCCAGAGAAAAACTGAATTTTCAGAAGGGCAGAATGCCAAGAAGAGTATGATGGGTAGTCGGTTATGAACATACTACTCTTTGTCTCTGACTAAATTAATCCCAGACCAAGCCAGCCTTGTGCCTCCAAGATGTTCATGGCAGGATTTTCTGCTGCACTGGAGACCTTTATCTGGGGTAGCCCAATGCTGTGTTTCAAGGTAGCATGTGCCATCCTGCTGCACCACAGATATACATTCGTGATTCCCAGGCTTTGGAGAGACCGGCAGTCCTTGGTCAGCTCTGCCTCCCTCCAACTGGCAGGGAGGCTACAGTGGAAGGCAGGGCCAGAGCTACCAGCATCTATGAGAAGTGTCAGAGGTCTGGGGCTACTCCAGTCTCTGCTCAAGGGTTGGTCTTCCCATTGGGTAGACAATGTCTTGTGAGTCAGGCCCATGATAAAGAACAGCCAGAGCCATGAAGGTAGTAGCCCCAGGAAGCAGACAAGTGCTTGAAGGCTGCGGGGCAGACAGAGTCCTGAGCAGCAAGAGGTCAGTGGCATCTTTTGTTGGCTGTTCGGCCAGATGTCATTGTGAACGCGGAGGATTTGGCTAGAGGTTGCACAGGAAAGGGATTCCTCTGCTGTGGCAGGAGGTCCCACTGAGATATCAGCTACTGGCCAGAGCAGAATAAAATGATGTCACAGTAGAAGCTTTCAGGAATGAGAGAGGCAAGGGGTTCTTGAGACTGGGACCAACTGGGTTTGCTGGGCTGTGCACTTCAGTCAAGAAGTGCGACTGGGTGACAGGGAGGGAGCTGTGCAAGTGTTCTGGGAACCAGGCTGCTGGCTGTACACTGTCCCTAGAATGCTAGGAGAAAAGCAGGGGCGAGAACTTTAGGCAGAGAGAAAGAGGCATTAGAGGAGGAACTGTTGGGGGAAGTATGCACTCAGCAGGCCCCAAAGGCCATGTTTTCTTTTCTGGATGGAGATCTGCGGAAGCCTTTCAGGGTTCAACCTCTGGAAGCTTTGCCTGAATGTATTGGGTAATCACATCAGAAAAGTGAGAAAGAGGAAGGGGAGAAGGACAGAGGAGAGATGGGATGGAGGGCAGAGGAGACTGGGCGAAAGTGGAGGAGAGGGGTGGGGAGGGAGCAGAGAGCCAGCTGCAGCTGCATTGTCTGGAGGGGACAGAAAAGCCAGACCACCACCTTTATCACTCCTTCCACCTGTGTCACCACGGGACACCCTCAGTTTTGTCAATGGGGCTGTGGCTCATCGGCTGCAGCGGGGAAGGGACCAGGGGATGCAGCCCGGTCAATAACTTTCAGACTGATTTCGCTGACACCATGGGCTCAGTCCCTCAGTTCTTTGTGTTGCCAGTTTCTTGCTCTTTTGCTCTTTGATATGTCAAAGCAGTGATGTATCTTATCTTCTCCCTGATACTGGCTTGACATTCCCCAGGCCCAGGTTTGTGTGGGGGAGGGAGTATGCGTGTATGTGTGTGTTGTGTGTGTGAGAGAGAGAGAAAAAAAGAGAGGGAGAGAGAGAACCATCAGTGTGATGATCAATTTTTGAGTTAAGACTGGGTGTCCTGATATTTGGTCAGCTTGGGCTGGATGTGCCTGTGAGGATGCTCTGGCTGTGATTCTTTCCCACATGCACACTTTCCTCCCCACTGTAAGCAGCTTCAGTCTGGGCCTGAATTGAACAGAAAGACCAAACAGGAACTGTGTGTACAAGAATGAACAGAGGTGTGGATCTGTTCTTCTCATCGAAACATCCACTCACCTCCTTCCCCAGCTTACTAGCTGCAGATATTGGCGCTTCTCAGACTCTGAAGTCAACTGGGCCATCTCTGTGAGAGTAAATAGATTTACGTGCTTGCTCATTGCATTTCCTGGAGGCCTGGGTGATTATTCTGGAAAGGAGATAGAGTGCAGAAACACTCCATGTGAGCACGTTCATGCTGTGGATGGAGTTGCAGCTGTTCAGCTAACACGTGGTCAGCTCTCACCATGGCCTGAGCAGCGTGCTTAGGGCTCCTTATCAAGACTGACTTTCTGGGGATCACTTAGTCCAAATATAACACCTATTTTGGAAATGAGAAAAGACTGACTCTGTAAGCCTTTCTGGATTGAAAGGGTTACCCTACCAAGCTACTTATCTAGGGCTGGCACCCAGGGCTTCCTGGGGGCAGACTCAGAATTCACTATCACCTCTCTGTTCTATGTGTCTGTCTGTCTGCCTGCCTATCTGCCTGCATCCATCTCTCTCTCTTACACCCAGACACACACATACATACACACACTAAGCCTAAAGACAGTGGTCCAATCTTACGTTCTCCAGCACTGGCAACACATCATGGTTCTAAACTTCCTTCCCCAGAAAGCTAGAGAGACTAGCTGCTTACAGGGTCCTGCTATTGTAGATGAAGCACATTTTCTATCGACTGCCTTTAGATCTATCTGAGCCTTTGCTTGCTGGAGATGAACACCCCCGTCCTCAGGCTTCCTGGGTTGTTTCATTCCTTCTGTTTCTCACCAGAGAAAGCCAGCTCTCCCATGCTGGGTTCATATTTCAACATGCTCCTTAGCCTTACATTAGGATCATTTGGGATCTTCATCACCCACACGGATGGTGAAAGTTTAAAATTTGAAGCTTTCCAACTCTGGCTGGGGGTGCCTGACACCCAAGGCAGATTTTGTTCTTTGCTGCTTTCTGTCCTCTGTCTCAGAGGCCTGATGTACCAATGTATCCAGGCCCAGGAAGGTGTTGTGCTGGATCTGACTAGTTGGTTTTTTTAATCTTGGCACTAATTTGTCTCTCCAATGCAGTCCTTGGTTACGGAACTGTGTGTGTGTGTGTGTGTGTGTGTGTGTGTGTGTGTGTGTGTGTGTGTGTGTGTGGTGAGGTATTTAGGAACGTCCTTACTGTGTACCCCTAAATGTCCATGGCACCAAGCTGCATGGTGACTATCTCTGGGGAGACAGACTAACACGGGCTGACCTAAATGCTCCTCTGAGGACTTGCTGCTGCATCCTTCCTCTTTGCCTGTGCCGTTGTTTTGTAAGATCCTCTGCAGCTCCAGTTAATCACGAGGGCCTCCTCTAGTCACGTCATCTGAGGAGGAACACAGGGAGAAGAACTCTCTGATGTACAAACAGGAACTTTGCTCCTCTGCAGGAAAGAAAGAGGCGCTGCTTGGATCTGTAACAACCACACTATGATCACACCTAGACAAGAAAGATCAAATTCAAGACAGGATAAATAGGACCCTGGTCACCTGTGACCAGCCACCTCACAATCTAGAACCAGCAACCACACCTGCTGCGGGTTTTGTGATATGACGAAGTTTATTGGAGCAAGTTTGAATGAATGTGGAGGGCTCATATTATCTGAGACCAAACTCGCCAAAACACTATAGCTACTAAGAGTATGAAAGAAAGTCACAAATTATAAAAATCAGAATAGAACCTCAAAATGGTCTCACACAGCAAGAGTTGACTGATCTTTCTTCTCTCCTCTCTTCTTTTCCTCCCTCCTCTCTCTTCTCTCTTTCTTTTTTTGTTCTTTCTTTCCTGTCAAGTTGTAGTATTGCCATGGTAACCAGGTTCAGGTGATCCACTTCTTTCAGACAGCTAAGTACATGGGATTACTGTAGTTAGTATGCAACCACTGTGACCTGCTTAAGTTGACTATGTTTGAGACAAAGACAATTCAATGGAGAGAGGATGGTCTTTTCAGACATGCAATGATCATATGCAAAATAATCATTATTAGTATGATGACAATAATGATCAACTGGACTTCTACCTCACATCTCACACAAAAGTGACCTGAAAAGGATCATCAGAGATGTCTCAGACCTGCACCAACACGTGTGGTACATACATGCAACTAAATTATGTTTGCTAAGAGAAAGACTCAAGACAGTAAGACTATGAGCTGTTTAATCCCACTTAATGATGACATAGCAGAAACTGAAAACAGGAGGCTGAGGAGAACGGAGCTGAGCTCCAGGATCCATGTGGAAATCTAGGTGTGGTGGCACACTTCTTTCTTCCCAGTGCTGGGGAGGCAGAGAAAGGAAGAGCCTCAGGAATGGCTCACCAGCAAGCCCAACCAGATGTGTAACCTCCAGGTTCCGTGAGAGACTTTCTCAGAAGGTAAGTTGGAGAGTGACTAGCCTCTGCATGCATGTACAACAGAAGCTCATGTACTCACAGTAGCTCATGTGTACACACACACTAATAAAGCAAATCTTTATATGTAAAAGATAAGATAAAGGTAGATACATTTTCACATAGATATGGGAATGTATGCAGACATGTTTCCATAGAAAGCATGAAAACAGTAACATCCCAGTTTCAATGAGCACTTCTAATACCAAAATTCTACACTACCATTTAAAGGAGCTATGGCTCCTCCTAAAAGTGACGTACTGTAGCCAGGCTGAGGTAGAGGAAATGGAGAAAGAGTTTGGACCTTATAGTATTGACAGCGATGAGGTAAGAGGAGAACACATTTTATTGTCCTATCACACAGCATGCTTCCCATAGTTCACAACAAGGCTGAGTACATCTCAACTTTACTCTTACACACACGCAAAGAAGGTAAGGCAACAAACATGTTAGTTAACTTGACTTGATCAGATCATTTCACAACGTGTGTGTGTGTGTGTGTGTGTGTGTGTGTCATATACCCCTTAACTATACAGAATTTTATTTGTCAATTCAAACAATCTTTGAAGGAATATTTTTATTCTAAAGGAATAAGTGTACATTGATAGGGCATAGCTTCTATGTGAGAACATCCGTAATAACCTATGCATTGGGAAAACTTGAGTAATAAACTAAATGATGACAGACTAGTAAATACTCTGGTTGTGTACTGACTGTAAAGTGCCAAATGAACAGAGACTAGAAGAAAGAATGACTGCTCTTTACAGAAGAGTTCCGATGAAAGAAAGGCACCATAAGTACACCACACATTATCTCAGACAAGATCCAAAGGAAACAGAGGTTTAAGGAAAAAAATCAGATATTTGCATAGTTTTCCCAAATAAAAATCTCTTCATTGCAAAGAGAAAAATGATTGGGGCTGGAGAGATGGCTCGGTGGTTAAGAGCACTGGCTGCTCTTCCAGAGGACCTGGGTTAGATTCCCAGCACCTACATGATGGCTTACAACCAACTGTAACTCCAGTTCCAGGTGTTCCTACACCTTAATCTGGCTTCCACGGGCACCAGACATCCATATTCCACGGATATACATGCAAACGAAACATATCCAGAAAATAAAAGCAAATACGTCTTTTAAAATGAGAGACAAATGATAGCTTTTCAGTGGAGGAAGTTGGCAGTTCGTCCTTACTCATGTGACCAAGGCTAACACCACCAGTGAGGAAACCTCATCCGCCTTTGACCCTGAGACTTTCATCTTTGTGCCATGTTTACCAATGAATTGTAACCATAGTCTGATCATAGAAAAAGATTATATAGTCCCAGACTGAGGACTGACTACTAATGTGACTGGCCGGTGGTTTTCAGATTATTAAAGAACAGAAAAGTGTTCTTGGGAGCATCTTTCATCGATAGTCAGAGACACCCTTTCTGTCAGAAAGGCCTTCCTGTGTGCATTCTCCATCTCTGTGGTCACCAATTATTCACAGTGCTTTTAGGTAAGACCCACTTATTTCAAAGCCAACATTTACAAGTATATTTTTTAATTTAATGTATTCTAGAAGGGAACTGACAAACAGTAGAATATAAAATGCAAGCCAATCTATAGTTTGCAGAGAGTTTAGGGAAGCTGCCAAAATTAAAGTTGGCAGAAAACAGTTCACTAAATCTCTGAAGAAGAGAAAAAGAGGTTATGCTACAAATTCTATAAATATTTCGAGAATGGTAGGTAAGGCATGCTTAATACTGACGAACAAAGTTTTAGCTTGTATTGGAAAAACAGTTCCTAATATAAAATTACCGACAACTGGAAGTTATCTGCAAAATTTTATACCTAAGTACTTGCAGATGTAATTTATTTTTCTGACAGCACGCCTGTGTAATGAAAGTTGCTTTTAATAAAACATGAATGCAGCGGGGTTTTGCCAATTAGGTTCAGAGGAGCTGTAATCAGTCTGATTCAAGCTGATCTGTAGCTCCTTCAGTCCAGCGCTGACCCATAGAAGGCTTCAGCAGTGCTAAGTGTTTGTGAAAGATGAACTCCCCAGGGACCGTGGCTGATCCAGGACACACGCCCAGCCCCCAAAGGACCACACGGGTGGGGACTGAGTGCCATGTGCTTGTTCAGGGTTCAACAACCAAGCCAGCTTGCTCTCTATTATTTTATTCTTGAAAACAGACAGCTAATGAATGCACATATGGAACAGCATCCATTGATTATCTCTTCTCTATTGATCAGCCAGATGATAAATCCTGCTTCCTAACAAGTTTGGTGCTGTTAAGGATTTAAAGGTTACATAGAAGCAGTCTTCCTCTTGAGAATTTTAATAATCTGACACACACACACACACACACACACACACACACACACACACACACACA
>NW_026596034.1:6078886-6156209 GCF_907164565.1 Psammomys obesus
ACACACACACACACACACACACACACACACACACACACACACACACAGGTTTCCTGGTGTAGTATTTGGGTATAATTGTGTATTTAGCAAATATTTATTAGGTCCCAATTATTTGTAAAGTGGAGCAGACAAATAATAGAAAAACTTTTAAGCGAAATCTGAAGACTTTTAAATTCATTCATTCATTTATTCATTCATTCATTCATTCATTTCTATTTTACCAGTTGCTCTGTTTTTCACATGTAAAATCAGCCTTAAGCTGGGCATGGTGACACCGCCTATAACCACAGCACTCTGTAGGCTGAGGCAGAAGGCTTACTTCTAGGTCAAGGCCAGTGTGGACGACATAGAGAAGACCTCTTCTCAAAAAATCAAAACGACTCAGTAAGTAAACAGTTCATTGCAATAGTTCCTCTAACAACCTAACCAGATGAAGGCCCGGGACTGGTTTTAAGAGAAAAGCTTTGAAACTTTGCTTTGGGAAGCAATTCTCATGTACCCTGCAATCACCTCACGAGCCACCTCTGAGGTTTCAAAGTCCTATTAAAGGCAGGATCTTATAGTGCTCCTACAAGGACAAGGACACTGAGGCAGCTGCTGTGCACACTTAAGTGTGACCGCTCAGCTGGCCTGGGTTGAGACTGGCAACCGACCACATGTGACTAGCTCTGGGTTCACCCCAAGGCCTCACAGGTTTACCCACAAAGGAATTAAAAAGCAAAGAACCTAGAAGCCGTTCTGCATGGACAGCGCAGGCACAGTGCTCTGGCTGACTGAGGAGACCCTTCTCCAGCCCTGGGGCTCTGGGTACTTTCTCAAGTCATCCCTTCTGGGTTCCGGCTTGCTAGGGTCGCTTCGAAAGCGAGGGTTATGTGCAGCTGGTGCTCCCAGACAGGAACTGAAACAAGCCAACTGGCAATTCAGGCTTTCCCAGCCCCGTTTCTACTTTCCCATAAGCAGGCTCCTTCCAGGCTCTAGCCCTAAAATGGGAGGGCACTGTGTGAAACAGACACACAAAGCTATTTTGGGTCTGGGCTGGCTTGAGAGCTCCCTTCTCACACCTATCTCCCCGTAATGCTCAAGTATTTCAAAGCAGAAGAAAAAAAAAAAAGAATGTTTATTGTTCTGGTTCTAGGTTTGACAGTGAGAGACCTTCTACAGATAATGGGAGCAAGGGATGGGACCGGCTGGTTTCTAGCTAAGCCCGGAGAGGGCAGAAAACAAAGTACTCTTCAATCTGCATGACTGAGGCATTCTGGGCCCTCCTGGAGTCAGAATTAAATATTCAATATCCCAATACATGCAGAAGAGATATGCAAAGCAGAAACACAAGATGCTGTATTGGGGAAAATGTTCACAAGGACACAAGAAGTGCAGAGCTGAACACGTAGGGAAGTGTTTTGATTTTTTAAAAACTGCTGCACTTAGGTATTGCACATATTACTAATTGACTGTTTTGTTACTCACTTAAATTTCATAGCAGGGGCAAAAGCTCAGCTTCACCCTACTTCCTTTCTTGCAGAATACACACCTACTACCATCCCAACGTGCTTCAGGAGACACTCGTGGAACCCACGCAGTATCTCTCCAAAAGGCATTCATTGTTTCCAAAGCCAGCCAGTGCCCTGCATGCATGGGGAGAACGCATGCATTCGAGTCTCTGTGTCACTGTGGACACCAGCCACCCGAGACCCCGATCAAAATGGAGATTCAGATTGAGAAAGTGATAGTGTTTGACGGTGGCTAGAGTGTGTCCCCTAAGGATTGTATATCTGTGTGGTTCCCAGTGTGCCAAGGTTGGAGGTTGTCTGTGCAGAGCTTGAAGAGGTGAGGCTTGGTGGAAGGTGATGGGTGACTATCCTCAGAGAGAGCTGGTTTTCACAAGAGGATTTTTATAAGGGATCCAGACCAAGCCTTTTCTGTGCCCTGACTTCCTGCCTAAACACTCCTCCTGCACACAATCCTACCATGATGACACCATGGGCCATCAGGTAAAGTGGCCAGAGGGACAGTCTCCAGGACCTTCTCCAAGCTGTGTGGTCTTTCAGTTTTTACAACCATGAATTGAAAGAACCTTCCATTTATGTCTCTCAGCCTTGGGTATTTTGTTATAGTAACAGAAAATGAACAAAGAGCAAGGCTAGAGTGGCACTTCCATCTGTATTTCTGACAAGTCCCCAGTGCATGTTAACATTTCCTCCTTCTAAGCCACATCCAAAATAGATAGCAAGGGTCTACAAAACGGTAGCCATGCTGGGCTTTTCATATGTCCTTAAAGAGAATCCAGAACATCTGGTGATGTTGGCCCAGTATCCTTACATATTAACAAAGGTCTAGAGATGGAGGGCTGGGGAAGTAGTTCACCAGCAGAGCACTTGCCTAGCATGCTCAAAGCTCTGTGCTTGATCCCTAGCATATAATAAAGAAAATGCTAGGGAGCTTCCCCTAGAGAAAGAGCATGGGTCTTTCATCTTTCTGGAAGCCCCTAATCTCTATACACACACACTCGAACATGCAAACACCTAGATTTTCTACTTCTGTTGTCATTGGCCTGGACCATGTGGCCTGTGAATCTGCAACTTCTGTGTACTGTTTAGTCAGTCAATAACATTGATTGGCATTCACCGATATCAGAAACTTAGCACACCTTTTTCTATCTACTCTGCTATTCTCATGTGCTTGATCTGTGTGTTTTCTTGGTATCATTACCAACTTGTAACTTATCAAAAGGATGTGTTTAAACTTAGTCTTTAAACAACTAGAAATAGCAGTGAAGCATTCTAGGACTCCTGGCTTCAAAAGCAACTGGAGATTTTTATGTTAATTAAATTGAAAACTTAAGAATGAATAAAAGTATTGTCTTCTAACTCATTTTTAACTGTGGCCTAATCCATGGCACAATTTGGAGCAGAAAAGAACAGGTCTATTCCTTGAGATTGCAGTCTGAATATGAAGTTGTACTCAAGCTAATGTGATTTGAATAACAATTGCATGGAAATGATGCTCGATGTTTCGGACCCAGACATTTCAACTGCTCTAGTATTTATTTTGTGCTGTTATTGTTTTAAGCAGTAGCTATATTCAGTTGCTTCTTGGGTTTTGCCTGTTCTGTCTCTAATATTTCCTTCCACATTCTCTTCTCCAATCACCCAGGGCTCTTAAATAAATCCTCCCAAAGCTTTCTGGCCAGGGTTTTGAGCACTTTCTTAGAATCAACTATTACCTATCTGCAAGTAATCTTGTATCTCCCTGTGAAGATGAAAAAAGCAAAAAATGTACTAAATTCTTCTCATCTTAGACCTCTTCGGTGGGCGTCAACCACTACTCTACAAACAAAACCTAAAACCCTCTGCTGTTATGCAAGGCAGCTCAACCTTATCTGGCCATCATGATACCCCCCTCCCACACTACAAAAATCCTATGATCCCTATAGCCCTAAGAATTTTCCACAGAGTAGCAAACTTCATTAAAAGCTTCATCCTGATATAATATCCCAGACTAAGAACAAAAACTGATGTTGCTGTTTCTAAGAATGGTATAAGATTTACCAAATAGCCAAATACAGCAGAGTGAAGATGTTTTTACTTAGTTGAACTAAAAGGACTCTGGTCAGACAAGCATGAGAGGTCTGTTCTCCCATGGAGAAGCAGGGAACCTACCCACACCATTCTTCTCAGACATGAGTGGAGAGAGAAGCTCCATGGATGCTTTGAAGTCTGGAGTGCCCGGTGGGCAAAATTGCAGTCCAGCGAGATGGTGAACCACAGTGTGGGAGAATAGGGCACCTCTCCATCCTTCCTACAAGCTCTGGAAAAGTGCGTCCAAACCAACAGGGGATTGAAATTTCTGAGGAAAATAGTACAAAAAGGCTCTAACTCACGTCTACACTCAGAAGACAATGGGATCTGAACAGTGATACAGGAAAAATCCTTTTTAAAATAAGGATTCTAGGAAAATTGTAAGAAGTGGGGGCTCATCTCAACTTAGTAAGCTTTTTTTAAAATGTAATTTTATTTATATATTTATTTATTACAATTTGTTCACTTTGTATCCCCACTGCAGCCCCTTCCCTCGGCTCCTCCCAGGACTACCCACCCTCCCGCTTCTCCCCCTATGCCCTTTCCCTATCCCCTGGTAGGGGAGGACCTCCTTCTGTTCTATCTGACCCTAGCTTATCAAGTCTCATCAAGGCTCATCATCTTGATGAGGGCTGCACCCTCCAGGGGGGAGGTGATCAAATTGCCAGCCACCGAGTTAATGTCAGAGACAGCCTCTATACCCCTTACTAAGGAATCCACTTGCCCTAAAGAAGCTCAACAACAAGGAGGACCCTAGGGAAGATGCTTGCTCCTCATTCAGAAGGGCAAACAAGATAGACATAGAAGAGAAGGAACAGGACAAGAGCCTTTCACAGAGGACTTCTGAAAGACTCTACCCAGCAGGGTATCAAAGGAGATACTGAGACTTTGGGCAAAGCACCAGAATCCTTATGGAAGAAGAGGGAGATAGAAAGACATGGAATGGGACAGGAACTCCACAAGGAGACCAGTAGAGCCAAAATACCAGGGCCCATGGGGGCCTGCAGAAACTAGTACTCCAACTAAGCACCATGCATGCTGAGGACCTAGACCCCCTGTGTAAAGGAAGCCCATTGGCTGCTCAGTTTCTTAATGAGCTTCTTACTCTCAGACATCCTTCCACTTTTTCTGAAAAGTGCTTCTGGGGCAAAGCCAGGCAGAGATGACAGATCGGAAGCTCTAGCTTTCTTGTATCTTAATGAATCTATTTTCCAGGGTAGCAAGTTTCAATTCCCTCCAGACTATGTCCCAAAGGCTCTTTCTGTACATGAGAAACTGTGGTGCCAGAGGAAACTCATTTTGACTCCTTTTCATCCTCGAGAATTGTTACGACAGTTTCCATTTGAGAATTGTGTAGGGTTTTTTTTTTCCCTTTTCCTTTTCTTTTTATGCAGTCTGCAGCTTCCCACTAGACTACTTATCTGTTTGGGTTCTGCCTGTTTTCAGATCTAAGTCTGTGGTTTGTAGTAGGTTTTCCTGTTTGTGAACATCATTCTGATTTTGAGCCTGGGAGAAGTCATCAAATCAGCATGTACGTGATGCGTGTCTTCCGCTTTTCACTGTGAGAGATACAAAGAGATATCTGGCATAATCTACCTCTCATACATTTATTACTGTGACAAATTCAATCATCTGCAGCCAGAAGCAGACAATCATACAGCATAACATTTTATAGCTGAGTGGAAACTTCCAGATCTTCCTGTGTAGCACTCACTTTGCAGAAGCCCTAAGATCAGGTGGGTGTGGAGTTTTGGCCTCAGGACTGTACCCTGCCTGAAGTGGGATATCCCTCCTTGCATTCTTGTTCTGCAGCTGTGTCTGGTAGACCACAAACAACTAACAGCGTGATTCCTTGACCAAGCCAGAGACCCTTGAACCATAATTCCCAAAAGTGGTGGGGGAGACACTACAAACCAAAGAGGCTGGTGCAGGGTGCCTGTTTGGTCAACCCATTCTGCTAGGCAGACATTACACGGGTGGGGGTTCAGTTTAATCCACCCTTCACCCCAAGATTTGCTGTCTTCTTTTTTCTCTTCTTAAAAAACTTCTAGGTTTTTATTTTCATATCCACTCTCTGATTAAAAAAAAAAAAATGAACACAGAGAATTCTTTCTTCTTGAACAGAGGTCTTTGAACTTTGGGCTAGAAAGGAACTTATTCCCTTGAACAGTGCTGAAACTTAGACTATTGGGAATTTGAAGTTGGATACAATTTATGTTATGAGAAAGCCACTGGCCTACAGTGACAATTGGTGGAAGGCTATGGCTTAAAAGTGATATTTTTAGGTGTCAAGGAGTGAATTTGTGGTGATTAATATTGACAGGCTCTAGAATCCTTAGGAGACAAACTTCTAGATGTGTATGTGAGAGTTTATACAATGAGTTGAAGTGAGAAGGCCTAATTTGAATGCCAGTGATGCAAATCCTCATCCTGGAGAGAAATAAAAGGAGATAGCAAGCCTGAGCCCAGCATTCAATGACTTAGATGTAATATGGCCAATGGCCTCAGGCTCTTGCCCTGCCTTTCCTACCATGGTGTGCTAGACCTTTGGCTGCGAGACAAAATAGATACTTCTTCAGTTGTTTCCTGTCAATTATTGTTTACAGCAACAAGGGAAGTGATTAATACCGTCCTGCTCCCGAGAAGGGATGAAAATATGAGCTCCCAATGCTTCAGACACCAGCCAATGAGTGTGAACAAGAGAACGAAGGCAGGACAACACAGAGATTAAGACAGTAAGCAAATAGGAAGAAGCAGTGTGCGTTCCTTGGCTGTCTTCTCTGGGGAGCAGGCATGGATTAGATATAGTCTGAGGTCGGGTGATTTGGTTCTTCACATTCATGGAAGAAGGCCAAGACTGCTCTAGTAGGCAGTGAGGGACGCAGATGGATGGATGGATGTAGCTCGCTTGAAGGTGATCAATGTTCAGATTCATAGTGTGGCAGAAGATGGTTAGTGGGTGGCACTAGATGAGATACTAGTCATCCTGGAACCTAGATTGACATGGAATCTGCTCTTTCGGCCAAGAAGATGGAGAACTGGCTAGAGACTTCAAAAATTGCACATGGGCCTCTTCAGTTCTACCTGATTTCTGGGACAGGTGACTAGCTACCACCTTGCCCCACCAAACTGTGAAGGGATGGAGTTCCTGTCTTCATCAAAGAACTGTGGTCAAAACAGAGAAAGCCAAGACAGCTTGCTTTGTAAAAAGTTATGGGAGTAGTCACCACACGTCAGAAGGCGGCCAGCTTTGAGGGTGACCTACCATCTAAAGTCAACTTGCAGCCAGAAAACAAGGCATGCATTCATGCCTGCATCTGGAGAATTCTACGGTGCAGCTCAGCCACAGAAGAGCTTGGCAAGGCAGGTGTGTCTACCAGACACCAGGCACAGGCGGTTGTCTGCCCAGAGCTCAAGTCAATCTGTTCGAGGGTTAAGATGGATGACACAATTGTACATGTCCAAGTGGGGCTCACTTAAAGGCAGCGACTCCCTCTTTCTTTCCTTTTTGTGCCTACAAAATATGTTATGTTCCATCTGAAGTTGGAAAATTACAGGTTTAGAAGAGGCAGACAACTCTGCCTTCTGTTTCAACCTGTTGAGGTTACACTGGTTGCAGAGCCCCTTTGTGAAATTCCTGGGTAGACTTTCAAGCAGCCGCTTTCTTTCCCAGAAGAAGTCTTTTTGTTGTTGCTGTTGTTGAGCATGTTTATTATAAAACAGGGAATGGCTTGACTTCTCTCTCTCTCTGCAGAGATTTCTATTAATTTGTGATATTCACCACAATTAGCTACACCTACAGGCCAAGACTCATGTGGAGCGATCTCAGCCCAGCAAAAACAAAGAGACTTTAATCAAATTCCTAGTGAATTTTTTGGTTCTTCACATACTTCACTGAACAAGTAAAAAATATATGTATTGATAAGGAGTTCCCTGAAGAGAGCTAGGGATGATATTGCAAGTCAGCACAGATCACTGAGAAAGTATATTTGTTGCATTTATTAGAGGATCTTCCTATGTAGCCTAGGCTGGCTTCACAATTGTCATTTTCCTGCCTCGGGCAAGAGGGGTTACAAGTGACCCCATCTATATAGGCAGAGTTTATTAAGATATTTCAGGAAAGACTATTTCTGTGTGTGTGTGTGTGTGTGTGTGTGTGTGTGTGTGTGTGTGTTAAGTAGACATGATGATGCTTTCATTCTCTTGTGACCCCACAAACACGTGAAACTGGCTGTCATCGGGTTACGGTGGGTGTGAAAATGCAAACACAGGTCAGAACCCCAGCTTTGACCAGCTTGCCAGGCCAGGAAACAAGCAAGTGTTCCCACTCCCATCCCTGACAGCAGGAAAGTTAACTCTGCCTCAGGTTGTCACTGAACTGGAATTGCTGGTGTCCAGTTACTGGAGTCTTTTCCTTTTAGTGCCCGAGGGCAAAGAGCAGCATTAATGACGCCTGCACCGGAAGGCAGGTTAAGAGGGTCGACAAGAGCTGCGGTGGTGCAGTTTAACACTTAGACCCCGTGTCCTCTGACTCAAAGTGAAGATGCAGTTGATGCTTTGTAGCTTCAAGGAAAACTGAAATTTAGATATCTGTAGGCGGGAGGAGTGGAGTTGATGAATCACTTGTAGAAAAAGAAATGAAATACATCTTTGTTTTGTTTTGTTTTTTCTTTTGAACTTGATAACAGCCAGTGCCTAAATGTGAATGTGTTAATTACAGAGGTTTCAAAGCAAAACCATAGCTTGTGTGGTTTTACTCAGCGGATGAACAATACCTTAGCGGAAGTGTGCAGTAGCTGGAAGCAAAGAACATTTATGGAATTGAGTGACAGTGAGGCTAGCATGCGCAATCAGAAGTGTCCTGGGAATCCCACGAGGGAATGTGAGAGAATATTCTTTTCTTGTCTGCCTTGTTATTAAGAGGCTGCCATTTTCTCATGGGAGCTAAAATACAGACTCCAAAAACTAGAAATCACATTTTGCTGAGCAGCTTGATAGAAATGGCGGTCTTTGCATCTTGGTCCTGCCTGCCCCAAAGCTCAAAGGGTTTGCAATAGTGTGGAAATCAGGGTCAGTTCCCTGTGGACGTTAGGAGCCATGATGGATAAGAGTGGGTCTGGGGACACTCACTCTTTTCTGATTTCTTATTTGGGTTTTTTTTTTTTAAATTGCAAAACAGCATTCATTTGCTGAATTTCTAAATGAGATGACACAGAGTTTTTTGTTTGTTTGTATTCAGTTCCTATCATACAGAGAAGTCTCAGTGAGAACTAGTAGTCTATAAATTGTTACTTTTTGAAAACATGGGGTCAGAGGTAAGGGGAGGTGTCCTAACAAAAGGAGGCCAAATGCCCTTGCTACATTTCTGCCTGGAAGAATCTGAAACACGTTTTGAGCCTTTTGCATCAAGATGATATTTTCAGACAATCTAACCCACCCCTTCCTCTTACCTTCTGGGAGCTCCAGGGAAGAGAATGTTCTGGGGAGAAACGGAGTGACACCATGTGAGGAAGTGGAATAGATCCCAAAGCCTGACATGCAGGCAGTTTTCTTTCACACCATTTAAGTGCTGGCCCATGTGGCTTTCAAAATGTGTGTTAAACACAGGGTCAGAGAGCAGGAAACTTAAATCCAGATCACTCTAGCAAGTTACTGGAGTTAGTGTTACTGGATTCTTTGGAGGAAGCATTGTTCTGAGCTCTGAGCGGTCCTTTGTGTTTGCCTGATTGTGGGTGAAGAATGAGCTTTGGGGTATGTAGGACTGTTTGTAGCCCTACAGGTGTGATTCAGAGGGCACGTATGTGTGACAGAAGGAATAGTCCCCAGCAGAGATTTGTCTGGCTTTCAAACATCTATCCTGCCCTTCTTCAGCTTGTAGATGAACTTAGCTGGTTGAATTGTCTCTCATTAAGAGGCTTGCCTGTAATCCTAGCACTCGGGAAGCAGAGGCAGGTGGATCTCTGTGAGTTCCAGGCCAGCCTGGTCTATAAAGTGAGCCCAGGACAGCCAAGACTACACAGAGAAACCCTGTCTTGAATAACCAATAGACAAATAAAAACAAAACAAAATAAAAGGCTCGTGAAACATGAAGATTAAATTCTCCTTGAATTTGTTTGTCAACATTCTGGTTGTGAGTAGGACCAGGAACTGAGGAAATCAATCAGAAATATTTGTAAGTAATGTGGACAGATAGTTTTTCTTTTTTAAAATTAATTAATTTTTTATTAATTACAGTTTATTTGCTTTGTCTCACAGTTGTAACCCCGTCCCCTTCTAATCCCACCTCCCTCCCTTTTCTCCCTCCATGCCCTTCTACTAGTCCACTGAGAGGGGAGATCTTCCTCCCCTTCTATCTGATCCTAATCTATCAGGTCTCATCAGGACTGGCTGCATTGTCTTCCTCTGTGGCCTGGTAAGGCTGAACACACCCCCACCACCACCTCAGGGAGAGGTGATCAAAGAGCAGGCCACTGAGTTCATGTCAGAGACAGTCCCTGTTCCCCTTACTAGGCAACTCACTTGGAGACTGAGCTACCATGGGTTACAGAGAGATAGTTTTCAAACAGAAAGTTTCTCTGGGAAACAAAATCAAGACCTACTAGACATCAGATATGCTCACCAAGAGGGACAAAGAGCAGAAAGAGAGGAATGATGGAAATCCCGCACACCATCCAGTTTGAGAGACTGAGCTGAGGGAAGTCTTGTCTCCTGAGAGCCACTACTTGACATGAGCTCCTTCACTCACCAAATTCATCTCGAAACGGTTTTCAATCAAATTATAGTTACGGAAACTAGCACAGATTCTATATTCAGGGCATTTGGGCATAAGATCGTGCCCAACCCAGGCTACGTCAGAGGTCTCCTGACAACTAATAAAGGCTGTGACTTAACAGCAAAAACAACCACCAGAGACTTTCATGCACAAGAAATACAGACACCGGCCCCTGAGAGCTAATTCAATAGCTGAACAACCTCTGTGCTTTGGACAGACTTCTCTGGGATACCCTCAAACTTCCTGTTGTGATCCCAAGATGGTTGCAAAGGCTCCAGACATCAAGGTGGTCTTCCAGTGGGCTTGGGAGAGAGGCAGCTCCAAAAGGATTCAGAGCTCACACTTCTTTACTCTTCTTCCCTGGAAGAAAAGCTTTGTTGGGGAAGCCAGACTTCTTACACTGGTTTACTCCGAGCTTCATGGAAAGCTGCAAAAGAGAATTTCCATCAAGCAAAAAGTAGGACAGAAACAGAACATCTGTATGTAAGTTTGGACCTCATCTCCCTCCAAATCAGAGTGGGTTGCTGAGAATATGAAGACAGGCATTGGGTGGGGAGCATTCAGTCTGCTTTGTCCCCATCCCAGAATTTGCTGCCAGTGTGGAGCCTGAAGAAGACAAGAGGCCATTGAGGGTCATAAAATTGGAGTGTATTTAGACAGAGGTGGAACAAAGCAGCCCTGGAAGTTAACTGCCCATGATGAGAAGTAATTTCTACCTGATCAAAATGATAAATCTCCTCTAGCAAGAAAAGCAAGATGTACTCTCCCCATGATATGGTTTCAAAGGTCGTGTTGGGTTTCACACCTCCTTTGCCGTTCTGGTAACAGCCTTCTTAGAAATTAAGCTAAGAGGTGTCAACCCACACATCCAGCAGGCTGCTTTCTGAAGAGGACTTTGCCAAAGCCTCTGGGGATGGGTTTGGTTTGGGGGAGAAAATTGTCCATTTAGTGATTGTGTGAGTTGAGCTGAATTTCTACCAGTTCTGTGGACTAAGTTCCAGAGTGAGTGCTCCTGTGACCACATCATGGACTTTCCCATGTTAGGACAGTAGAGTAAGGATTGGACAATGCTGAACACAGAAAAGCAATAGAAACTACTCAGAGAATACCTTTTATTCTAAGTTTGTGTGTGTGTTGCGTATTTGTATGAGTGTGTGAATGTGTGAGTCTATGTGTGAATTGTGTATTTGTGTGTGTGTGCAGGTCTACCAGCAAGTGCTCTGACCCTCTGTGCATGTGCCTGTGGAGTTCAGAGGTCAACTTGAGGTGTCATGCTTCAGGAGCCATCACCTTATTTATGGGGATAGGCTGTGCCCTGCCTCCTCAGGATGGGATTACAAGCACATGATACCATGTCAGCCTTTTATGTGAGTTCTGTGGGTTGAATTCAGGTCCTACAGTCCTTAATTAACTTAGCTTTCTCCCCAGCTCCTGTTTTAATATTTTAATCAATTTTCAAGACATACATACTTCTACATGAATGTATTTAAAAATAAACTGGTCTATTCTGTAAAGCTTTTGATTTGGACTTGATTGAAGCTCATATTGTGATTTTTTTATTTATTAAAATAATTCTAGAAAATAACATTTACTTGGTACATGGAATATCATGTTTTAAATTTCTGAATTTTGAGCTTGACGATATTGCAGGATATTGGTGCCTTTCTAATTGTTGCTTCTGTAAGATACACTCTAAGGATAGTTTTCACAGAGATTTTTTATCTAGAGTTTGTTGCTTCTTTGGGATAATCCACAGCAATAGCACTCTTGGGTTGAAGGGTAGGAACCTCTTATGATTTTAGAAGGAATGTCAATTCAGGGCTGTTGAAATGTCTCAGCAGGTAAAGGGGCTCACAACCCGAGTTTCATCTCTGGTTGGGTTGTCATCTCATCTCTACATGAATGCCATGGTGTGAAAACCTACACGTGTGTTCTTATTCACACAACACACAAATAAGTGCAAAAAAACCCCTATTAAAAATGTAATATCACAAGCTTTTGCTACTTTTAAAATGGAATTCTTTCTTAGGTTTCTGTTGCTCTGATAAAACACCATGACCAGAAGCAACTTGAGAAGAAAAGGGTTTATGTCACTTACACTTCCATACCACAGCACATCATTACTGAAGAAAATCAGGGCAGGAACTGAAGCAGAAGCCATAGAGGAATCCTGCTTATTGGCTGGCTCCTCATGGCTTGAGACTAGGGGTGGCACCCTTGATAGTGAGGTAGAACCTCCCACATCAATCATCAGTTTAGAAGCTGCACCACAGCCCTGCCCACAGGCCATCTTATTTTCTCAATTGAGGTTCTCTCTTCCAAAATGACTACCTTGTATCAAGTTGACATTAAATTAGGTGGTACAAAATCTATTGCACATGTAGCAAAATTATGACTCTTACATAGCTCAATGAACTATTTGTAAATATGGTACTTGACCCATGATGGTTTGACCTGTGATGTTTTGTCCTTATGATGAGGCCATCAGTTGAAACTGTGCTTTTGAACTTGGGGATTTCCCTGGGTCTGAGATGTAGTCTATGTGCATTCTCAGCAGATGCCACTGGTCCTTCTGTTTTAAGTGGCATCAGCTATTTCCCTACAATGTGCTGTGTTGCTAGCTATGATGTTTGGTCTGCATTAGTGACTTTTTTCATTGTTGTGACCCCCCAAACCTAACAAAGAGCAACTTAAAGAAGAAGGGTTGTTTGCAGTTTGAGAAGACACAGCACGTGGTGGCTGGGAGGGTATGGTGGCAGAAACAAGGCAGCTGGTTACTTTTTAATTGTAGTCAGGAAGCAGACATGAATACTGGCACTCAGCACACTGGATCTCTCCTTCAGACTCAGCCCAGGACCCCAGTCATCTGGGGAGTGCTGCCCACATTCAGAATTTTCCCTCCTGAGTCAGACCTTCCTAGAAGTATCATCACAGACACACCCAGAGTTGGTAATTCTATGGTGATTCTATGGTAGATCTAAAAACCCAGTCAACAGTGAGGATTAATACCACAGTGAGTTAGTTGTGTGGAATGCTTTTGGTTCTTTGGTATTTCCATCCTAGAGTGGATTTACTGGGACTCAGCCCCAGCATCAAGTTGAAGACTGTTGTTTTTAGTACTTGCCAGCTGTAGTACACAGGCATGAATGTTTAAGGTTAAACTATTTATAGCATATTGCAATTTTGTTCCTTTTAAAAATATTTATTAACTTGAAGGTACTCTGTATACTACCAGGTGAAAGAGGTAATCACTAATATCATTCAGCCACAAACCATGTGACCTACACCTGCCTACAAGATATACTGGTGTAATAGTGCCACAAATGTTATCAAAGTAACAACCACTCTCTGGTTGGAATTAAGACTCACTCTGAGATGGAACCTATATGTGGCACTGCTAAAATGGCCAAGACCTGGGTCATTGACCTACGTAAAGCCTAAAGGAAAGTAGTAAGCAACAACAACAACAACACTTGTGGGCATTTGAATGAAAACAGCCCAATCATCCCTGAGAGAGAGGCACTATGCAGGATGTATCTTTGTTTTAGTAGGTGTGGCCTTGTTGGAGGAAGCGTGTCATTGCTGTGGGCTTTGAGGTTTCAGAAGCTCAAGCCAGGCCCAGTCTTGCTTTCTCTCATCTTGCTGCTGAGGATCCACAAAGAACTCTAAGCTATTTCTCCAGCACCATGTCTGTCTGCTGTTGTATGCGACTATTAATATTTACTATCGGTTTATCTTCTAGTAACGCTGCTGTTAATCCTCAGCAGCTGTATAACCAAATCACCACACAGAGACTGGGTTTTTAGTTACCCTAGAACACAATGCTGGGCAATATTTACTCCCTCCTAAACCTCCAAGCCCTCAGTTTCCTAACATTTAGATTTCCCACATTATACTTGCTTTTTGTGAAATCTTAGGTCTGGTTCATGCTCCAAGTCCTCCAAGCTCTCTCCTCCTGCTCGTGCTCTCCTAGTGCCCTCCTGTCCTTGAGCTCCTCCTCCTTCTCGCCCCTTCCTGTTCTTTAGCTCCTCCCCTCTTTCCTGTCCTCTGGCTCCTCCCATTGCACAACATTGTATCTAGTTGCTTTATTTGTGTCCTGTTTACACAAGAGTTGAGACAGGATGCTTATAGTGAGTATCACAATGCAATATCCAGATTGAAACCAGAGAGTTGGGGGTGGGGAAATCAGCATTTGAATTAACAAGGGTAAGGCATATACATTTTAAAAGAACATTATACCAACAGTCTGCCATGGTGACAATGGCCTAAACCTCTAAACTGTAAACCAGTACCAATTAAATACTTTCTTCAAAAGAGTTGCTGTTGTCAGGAGGGAGGGCAGGCGGGGCTGGGAGGGGTGGAAGGATACAGCTACAACCAGGATGTAAAGAAAATAAATAAATAAATAAATAAATAAATAAATAAATAAATAAATAAATAGATAGATAGATAGATAGATAGATAGATAGATAGATAGATAGATAAATAAATAAATAAATAAATAAATAAATAAATAAAATTTAATAAAGGAGTTGCTGTGGTCATGGTGTCTCTTCACAGCAATAATAATAACAACAACAAAAAACTATGACAGAATCCCAATGACTAATAACATAACATAGATCACTGCCTTATTCAGCTTTCATGAGAGGAGGTTCTTACAGAAGATGGAAATTGACACAGAGACACACAACTGGACAACATACAGAGAGAGAGGAAGGAGGGGAGAGAAACTTTGGCATATCCAGTTCAAGGTGGATGTCTTCATCAAAGGCTCAGGGATCTGTTTAGAAGAGGACACAGAAAGTATCTAAGAGCCAGAGGTGATGGATGACTTTGAGGAAACAGTGTTTTCAGACTATCACATATAGGAATTCACAGACACTGTGGCAGCATGCACAAAACCAGCACAGGTTCAAGACAGATGAGGTCCCAGATAGAAAGGGGAAGTTGATACAGGCTCCTACCCTTAATCAAGAAGCAATTTGCAACTGTTACTCACTGACAAAGGGAAAATCATTTTCTTAGATGGAGTGTCACTAGGTAAGCAACCACACTCCATGCAGTAATCAAAACAAGCGCCATGCTTGTTTGTTTGTTTGTTGTAGACCTTTTGTTTTGCTTTATTTTGACTATTTTTTTCTCTATTTTTGTTTGTTTGGTTTTTTTGCGGTATTTCTGGAAAAGAGAAAGAACATGAAGCTGAGTGGGTAGAGAGGTGGGATATGTCTGAGAGGAGTTAGAGAAAGGGGGAAAACTATGATCAAAACACACTGCATGAGAAAAAATTTAAAGTAAAAGTATTTATCTATTTGTGTGTGTGCGTGTATGTGTGCATTTCTGTGTAGTATGTGTGTGTATGTGTAGACATGTGTGTCACAGAATGTGTGTGGAGACCAGAAGAAAAGCTGGTTATTGCCTTCTACCATGTGGGGTCTGAGAAATGGACTCTAGCAAGGCTTTGACCCTCTGCGTTGTCTCACTGGCCCAGCTCATACTTCTTTAAGGAAGGCATCAATCACATTATTCGTCTCATTAAAAGCTTGTCAACATTGATTCTTAAAGTCTCAATATATCTGATAATTTGGTGGACAAAAATATTCTCCTTGTTTGTCATTTTCTTTCTGAGCTGTAGTGAAAGGGGGCATGTTAATGGCATCTAGCTTTGTAATGGTTCTTTCAATTAAGGTTATTACCCTTTAGGCATGTACTTAAATAATCCCTTCAATTCATAGCTTGCCTTTTAATTGTATTTCTATTGTTTACTGACAGAAATACTTGATAAATTCTCAGAGGTGTCTATCTTTACTTTCAAGATTTCTTTCTTTTCTTTTTTTTTTTAAGAATCCCTTGCCAGTTCTGAAATAATACAACCGTTGTTATTTCCAGTAAAGAAGACAAAGAAAGTAATTATTCAATTGGTATGAAGATGGCCTTTTGAAATATATGTAGTCTCCTAGTTCTCCCTCTCACGCCCTGTGAACAATTTCCATGATGCTGTGAGTGTGCAGGTGCGTTGTGTGGCTGTCCTTCATCACACTGAGAAGGAGCTGACAGACACAAGATGTGTTCCAAGACTTTCTCTGCTGTCCCTCTGAACATGAATATGTAAATGGCTTCCAAGTGATAATGCATTTCAATGTTGGCTTTCTTCTCTTTGGTCTCTGTGGTGGTTTGAAGGAAAATGGTCCCCACTGCCCACAAGGAGTGGCACTATTAAGAGGTGTGGTCTTGCTGGAGTAGGTGTGGCTTTGTTGGAGGAAGTGTATCACTGGGGGCAGGCTTTGAGGTCTCTAATGCTCAAGCCAGGTCCAGTGTCTCACTGTCTTCCTGTCTTCTTGCTGTCTGCATATCTGCATGTAGGACTCTCAGCTGTCTCTCCAGCACCATGTGTGCCTGCATGCCGCCGTGCTTCTGTGATGACAATGTTCTAACCCTCTGAACTGTATGTGAGCTCCAGTTAAATGCTTTTCTTTATAAGCATTGCCGTGGTCATGGTGTCTCTTCATAGCAATGCCACTCCTGGCTAAGACAGCCTTACTTTTCATGTTTCTTCATAGGTCATTTAATTTTTTTTCTTCTGAATGAGAATTAATTGTTTTTTTTCTAAAATATTGATCTGTAGTAAACCTAAATAATTGTGTCTTCTAGTTTTATATGAGATCTCTGAGCTTCGCTGATATGGACAGTTCTCACGGTGCTGCTGTGGTTATCTGTAATTGGCTCCTATGCTGTTGGTTTGGAGCTTAGCCACCAATGCTATATGCCGCATCAGGGACTGTATGCAGAGTGTCTGAGATCTCTTTAAGGACAAGAGTATTTCAAAATGCATACTCCTTCCCTTGTGTTTTATTGTGGTCACCATAGAAGTCATATGTATTGAGATATCAACATCACAAAACCAAACAAGCTCTTCCTTAGCTCAGTATCGGTATTTGCTTCCTAAACCATGGAGATTAAGTTTGCTCGTGTGTCACAGACACCTGTAAGGTGCCTCTCATCCTGGAACGCCTGCTCTATTTTGGGCTCCCTTTGTCTCATTCACCCCTGTATCCATTCCATTGCCAAGTCTTTATACCATCATCTCTAATATTCAGATCAACTTAATTCTCCCCACTTCTGTTGATACAATATTGGACTTGAAACTAGAGGGGTTTTAGGTGAGTAGAATCACATGTAAGTTTCCCCTAAATCTTGTCTTCTTCAGAAATAGCTGTTTTATAGGGATGCCAGTCTAGTCCCCTTTCTATTGGTATAACAGGCTACCGGAGACTGGGTGATTTATAAGGAAAAAAGACTGGATTAACTTGTAGTTCTTGAATTCCATGAGCACGTCACTGGCATTGTCTTGGCCTGCTGGAGGACATGTGCTGTATCATGCCATGGTGGAGAAGAAATGCGGTGCAGCTGTGTGCAGAAGGTTCACATGTGTGAGAGAGCACCCAGGGAAGCTTTCTAGCAGAGGGCTTTTAAAACCCCTGCTCCCCACCCTACGAGAGAAAGCCTCTGAAAAGATACCATCTGCTCATGAAGTGGAGCCACTGTGACCAAGGAGCTCATCTCCTAACATTGCTTCTCTGCGGTCTTTGTCCTCATTTGTCATTCAGAAAAAAAGCACAGGCAGTAGCTGCTGGCTTTGGACCATGCCATGTGGTAGACACCCCTAGGACTCCTTAGTCAAAGGCAGAAAGGAAGGCAGAAAGGGGGAGTGAGCTGGGCCTTTTCCAATGCTTTGAGTTTAACTGACTTGAAGGTAGAATGAGAAGTGGTCCCTCTTTGGAACTTCTGCTGCAGAAAGAGTAGCTTGTCATATTGTGGATTACATTTCAGAAGACTCCAGAGACCTGCCAGGACTCGCTGTAACAAAACCCCCTTTCCTTTCCGCTTATGTAATTTTTGTGAATACATTTCAGCAGCACTTAAATCAATAAACAGAAAAACAGAAGAAATCCAGTTGATGCTGAGTCCGCTCTCACCCTAGCAGTAAATAAAATCCAGGGAAGGAAGGGAGTCCTACGCCTCATCAATCTCCCAAAGACATGTATTTCTAATAAAACTGTGTTTATGACTAATCATTATTCAATAACATTTCTAACCTGTTTATGCTGTTTTGGTCAATTGTGTTTGTAATTATGATTATAATACAGCCAGAAGCAATTGGTAGTTAGAGTTTTAAAACCATGGATTTTTTTTTTTGTAACCTGAAATTTTACATGTACTTCTGAAGAGAGAATTATGACAGAATAATCAAGGAAAGATCTTGAAACATTAAAACATGTTACATTCGTATAAAAATCTGTGCAAAAAACATAATAGCGATTGAAAGATTAAAAAAAAAAACCTTGGCAGTCATGGAAGAGCTCAATAATGTATTTTTTTAATTAATACAGGGATTTAATGGTATTTAATAAGTTACTATTTAGATACAATTGACAATCTTGAGGAGTCTCATATAAAATGTCAATATTTACAATAAACAGAAATTACATTTTTACCTAATACGTGGACTAAGAAATTGTGTATGTTAATTTAAAAATGTGGATAGATGCTCCCAGTTGTCTAAAATCGGGGCAAACTAGAGGAAAACATTTGCAAATCAATACCTGGAAGTGCAGCCCCTGGCCGTGCCTCCCTGCATCCCTGCTTCCTTGAGTCTGCATTTTGCTACACTGAGAACTCTTCCCTCCCTATTCTAGGCCTCCACTCAGCCAGAGTGGGCTTTCTTGTTTTATGTTATTAAGTGAAATCTGTTGATGGTTGGCATCAGGCACACTTTTCCTACATTGCACTGCTCACCCAGCTCCATTCCACTGGGCTTCCTGGTTCTAGAGCATACCCAGAATGCCTGCTCCGGTGCCCATGCTCTTGCTGATTCCTTCTGTCCTGTCATTCGGGTGTCCTTCATGTAAACAAGCTGTTGGCATAACCCATCTTAAATTCTTATCTCTGTCTCCTCTCTCACCACTTCAGTTCCTTCATGGTATATAGATCCCCTATGATGGTGAGTATTTCTTCTAGAGCTGTTTGCTTGTGTCTCCATATAAAAAGTAAATTCCATGAAGGTTAAGCCTCATTGCCTTTTTATCCACAGATCTTAGAATAAAATGTGGCGTGTACTCAACAATTAATATTTGATGGCTTATTGATTAAGGGCACTTGCTGCTGTTTTAGAGGACCTGAGTTCAGTTTCTAGCACCCATGGTTGGGTACCACACAACCATCTATAACTCCAGCTCCTGAGGACCTGATGCCTTTGACCATCTCAGGCATCTGAACTCATGCACATACCCACACATGTATACACACACCTATACATAATTTAAAAATAATAAAATATTTGCTAATTAATGACTCATAAGAAATTACACTGTAGCATGCTCCTGTAATCCCAGCTATTTGGGAGGTTGAGGCAGGAGGATTGCTTAGGCCATGGTTCTCAGCCTAGGTGACATACAGAACCCTATTCTAAAAAAAATGCAAATAATTAATTATATGTCTAAAATAAGGCAATTATTTCTTTTAGATTACTATATTATATTATTACATTATTATATTATATTACATTACTATATTATATTATATCATATCATATCATATCATATCATTAATGTGTACTTTAAAATAACCCTGTAAAATTTGTCATAGAGAAAAATAAGCGCTATCTTTAATGGATACAGATAGTGAACATATGTATTTCTATATAGCTGTCTAATGGTTGCCACAAAGAAAAATGTTAGTTGCAGTCCTAGAACAAAAGATCAGCATTTTGAGGGCTTGAGTTTTTCTGTGTTACCACTATCAAAGTAGTTCTCATATAGGGAGTTTGGAAGTTTGAGAAAGATGAGAAAAAGGAAAAAAAGACTCTATGTGGCAAAAGCTTAAGAAACATTCTGATATTCAGAGAGTGTTTTGGAAGCTCTAGCATGGATGTCACCCTGGGCCCAGGAGGGGCATCATACCTGGGTTTACCATGATAGGCCAGGTAGTGACAGTGTCCCTGGTCTCTGCAATTGAAGGGGTCTAAGGTGTGACATAACTCTTTAGTGGCCTGTGCTGGGCCAATCCACAGCATCTCTGAAGCCTCTTTGCTACAGCCACATCTTCTCTTCATCTCCATGTCACCCTAGAAAAACCCAGTGCACGCTGATGTGGTGTGTGTGTCTTGCTCTCTGCTTCAGGTCTGCTTACACGAGCCCATTCTACTCGATCCTCACACAACGAAAAGAGATGTACCATTCCTTGGGGTGATCTCTGACCAATGGGAAAAGGAGATAAACCCTGGTTGGATAAACGCTGTCTTCTGCAGTACTGTAAGCAAATAAATCTGTGGGACATTCTAGAAGCTTCTCAGAATCTAACGACAACAATAATCTGATTCAACATCTATCATCTTTGTTTTTCCCATGTGTCATTTTTTCCCCTGGTCCCTCACCGAGGTTTCCCAAGCTCATAATCTATAATAAATTGCTGCACACATCTCAAACTATGCTTTTCAAGGGAAACCAAGGTAAGATAAAAGGCGCTTCCTGAGTGTTGACTTATGACCATGCATAAATAAAGGTGTTCAGCGTGCTGTGATATGGTCACTGCTACGAGCCCCTGGAGAAGTGTGATTATAATCCCATAGATTTTATCTCTGTACTGCCCAGCGGAGACAAGCCTCTTTCAGGTTATACTCGCCAGGATGAATTCCCAGCTTTTTCTGCAGAATGCTTATCGCTCTCCCTCCATCCGTTTCTCGCTCTCCTTCCCCTACGTGCGCTGCACCCTTACTTGTGGATAAAGAAGCCAGTGGGCTAGTGTTCATGACTATATGATTATCTTAAGTGCAGATCCAATAGGGTGGTTCAGGCTGCCTAGACAGTTGGATGGGGGATGGTGAACTTTGTCTATACCTGGAAGGGGGCCTCGTGGCAGAGCATGTCAATACTACATGGACCTGGGTGTGGAGGGCACCTTTCTTCTGTCAGGGAGCCTGTCTACTGCGTTCTTAAACTATTGCCTATGTCTGTGACGAACACCCTCATTAACAGCAGGGTTTAAGATTGTTTTTATCAAATCATCTCTTTTAGGTTCACTAAGGACAACCTAGGACCTGTCCTGTCCTAGAATTTTGTCCTTCACCACTATCATTTGACATCTCCCCCAGTTCCATATTACCATATGAACTAGGTTTATGTGTGTGTGTGTGATTCCTAAAACAGCCCACTGAGCTTGAAGAATTATAGTATTTGGTCCAAATAACCCAGGAAGATGCCACATGCATTTACGTGTTACAAAAACAGAGCCGCCTAGAATAGCGTGCTTAGAAATTAGAGGTGGCAGACATGGAGCAGGCCATTGGCAGCCCTGTACAATTTGGTTAAATGCCTGGTATTTTTACACAATTCCCTTTAACATTCTCTATTTTACTAACTATTTCAGTCACACCTATTACGAAACTCAATGAGTATCTACTGTTCAGACAGTGAGAAGGCCCCCTGCCCTGCTCTCCCTGGAGCTCACACCCATTCCTCACCTCCATCTTGGTCTCCAGAGAATTTTCTAAAGCCCCAGAGTTTATTCTACATGAATGTCAGTAACAGCAACAACACTTGAACACTACTATTTACCCTAGAAGTTGGGTCATCTGATCACTTTACCATTCATGAGGGCATTGGAAGCAGTCTGCACGCTCAGAAGCAAGCATGGATTGAACTAGTTTCTGTCCGCCCCTGCTGTGCGACACTGGGCCCTCAATAGCAGTGATGTAGCGGTGAGCTTATGGGTTCCAAATATTGACCACGGAAAAGATGTCAACATGACACAACCAGGCATGGAACTGTATGTGTCACACTTAACACGTGTCCGCACTCACCGCTGAAAGGCTCTAGACTACATCTAATGATGCAGTGGAAGACTAGGGCCGAGGATGCTCTTAATTTTGGAAGTTCTATTGGCTAGATGTTCTAACTTGTCGGTAACTATATGCTCTGTCTTCATGAATAAATAAGTATTCCTTTTTATTAAGATGCTCCTCCACCACCACCTCTTTGAGACTAGGTATTGCTATGTGTCCTCAGAGAAGTCCAGGATTTACAACTGTATGCCATGCGCCCATCCTCTCCCCCTACACCCTCCCCCTCCTCTTCCTCAAAATCTGGTAAAGAGGACTTAGTTTCCATTGTGTGTTTGCTTTCCTGCTCACCACAGCTGGGGCTAACTGACAACTCCTAAGAGTTTCCCAGTGTTGAATTGCAAAGGCGACCGCTGGGGTCTTGCCTGGACTAGTGAAAGTGCCTTCTAGTTTCCTTAATCCTCCCAGGTGTATAGTCTGTCTCCTTCAAGCCATGGCAGGCTTCTGGTCCTTTACTCCGGTCAGTTAAGTCGCACTGCCCCATGAAGTTTCTTCCATACTGGATAATGGCTTCTAAGTCACTCGCACACACAAGTCCTCACTTTTGGGGCAAAGATGACAGCCTTCCAGATAGAGTGGCCCCATGTGACTTCAGGATCTGTCTGTGTTCACTGAGCTCTATTGATATCCCTGCAAACAAAGACACAGAGAGCCACAGAGCAGCCAGGGCTGTGAACTAGCATTGTTTTCTGGAGGTGTAAGCTCAGAGTAATGTAACTCTTTCCCACCACCCTCACGGGCTTTCAAAATCCAACTTATTATAAGTGTTGTTGAAGGTCACTGAACTAGAAAAATAAACCATGCTACCTTGATCCATTCCTAATTGCAGATGGCAGTATGTGGGGAACAATGGTTTGGGGACCTCGACATTTCTTTGAACCCCAATCAGGAAGTGGGCTGTTTCTCCTTGGCCACCCTAAGAAAGGATTACTGACAATCTAGAAACTGCTATCAGCTTTCTTGGCTATCCTGAACTAACACAAAACCATTTCTCAAGTATCAGCCTTTCTAACAAAAGTTTAGCAGCTGACATTGCTTTGTAAGAACAAACACCATGGATTTGATGGGAGATGTAGGGTCTGACTTGAGATCACAAGCCAGCTTGTACACTGCCTGCCCCAGGCAGCAAGGATGGACAGAAGATGGTGCCTGGAGCACACTGGACTGGACCCAATCTACACAGAAGCCTACAAATGAAAATCTTCCATTCCTTTTCTCCATTCCTTTTCTTGACATTATTCATTTTTCTTCACAATGAGCAACCTAAAGGCTCAGCAATCATTGTGTGTGTGTGTGTGTGTGTGTGTGTGTGTGTGTGTGTTTCCCAAAGTCTTCTGGGAGTTGAACCCTGGGCCTTGAGCATGCCAGCCATGTACTCTGCTACTGAACTGTAGCCTCAGCCCTTCTGAAATTTTGAAATATATCAGACAGAGCAAACAAATCATGTTGAACTCTTCCTGGTATGGTCCTCAGTGAGATGAATTGAAAGGTATGTTTGTTTTTTAAGCCTTCGATTAAACTTCATTGCTAAGGGAGAAAGAGAGAGCCAGAGCCAAAAAGGACAGCTTCATTAACTCCCACTCGGAGGAGAAGCGTAGAGTCACCAAATACCTGGCCTGGTCCTGCTGGGCATTTGCTGTGGAAACAGACATTTGTATTGGGCAGGGTGACATCACAAAGCATTTGCTGTTGTCATTTGAGCTGGCTGATCTCAAGGGCCAGGCTTTCTTGGATCTAAATTCAACCTCAAGAAGGAAAATGTCTATACCAAAGGGCAATCAAATGGTTGAAAAGAAAAGTGGCTCTGAGGATGCGGCCTGTGCTGTTTGCACGTGGACCATCTTGTCATTGTGCCAAGCCTCCATCTCCATGGAATACACAGTCCTTGCCAAACGGCCAAGGTACTAGAAAATGCTTTAAAAGCATTATATTTTAACAATGTTTGAGCAGCAAAAATGGTTTGTGTTTAACAGCCATCTGTGTAAAGTCTCTTTTTATTTAGGAAAATCTATTTTAAATTAAATATCATAAGCCCACAAGCCATAGCAAACAATATTTTGAGCATATGCTCTGAATTAATATGCCAAACATTGCAACCTCTATTTTCTTCACAGAAAGGCCACCCCACCCTGATGGGGGCATGGTGAGCCGGAGGGTGTGGGAGGGGAGGAATTTTCAATAAGGCCGTGTGGACAGAGTGGTGGCAGGAAAACAAAGCACTAGGCTCCTCCAGCATCTCCCTCTCATTTTTATCTCTACACAGATCCGCTTTCCTCTTAAAAACTTCCCTTAGATTCACTTTTCTCCCTTGACTAGACCCCTGTACCCCAGGGTCCTAACAACTCCGATAGCACCCCAGTGACTTCAGTAGGCTTCCATGATTGCCCACACCTAGAATGTACCTCCTTCCCATTGACTTGGCCTGAAATCTAGGGTTTCTCATAGTGTGATGGGCAGAAATGAAAGTTAGTGATGATACCCAGTGTCCCTGCCCTTGGTGGGCACCCTGCTATCCTTTCCTCCAGCAGCTGCCCCTGAGGATGGCCTGGGAGTCTACACCTAGGGAACCACAAATTCAGTGAGCTAGTGTGAGTTGAGGAACTAAGGAACATTCCTTAGGAGCACCTGGATGCCCATCTTACAGGCACATCTTGACCTCTGAGTATGAACATTTGATCCTCTATAAGGTGTGGCGGTATGGCCTCAATGGCTGCAGAGTCACTGGTGCCAGGAGTTTCTTCAGGGTATAGAGTGGCTTTTTCATGGAGACTCAAAATGCCCTCGGCAGTCTTAAGACTCAGTTAAGAATCTTAACTTCCCTTGTTCTTGCCTCTTGCTCTTTCAACACCTATAATTTCTTTCTCTTGTCACCTCTTCCCATTTCACTGTTCCCCTATCTCTTTTTTCCCCTTTCTTCTTTCCCTCTATTTTGGAGAGTCCTTGTATACACCACCTTGGGTACTATTCTCACTATTCTTAATCAGATTGTTTGTGACCAGAGGATTCATGCAACAGGTGTTATCCAATTTTCAAAGACCCCCTTAAAACCTCAGGATGGAGAGTTGGGCATCAGTGGATTCTGAGGGAGGCATGTCTGATTTCAAAGCTGATGCTCTTTCTCCTCTACCTCTAGGGCTGCCATTTGATCTCTGCCCTAGTGAGCTTTCGGCTGATGTGATCAATTACTCTGACCAAAACCAGTATGAGAGAGAAGAGTGTTTATTTGGCTTATAGACTGTAGCCTATCATCAAGAGAAACCAATCAGGAGCTCAAGGAAGGGGCCATAGAGGAGCTCTCCCTTACTATGTTTTGTTTGTTTCTTTTGTTTTTTCTTTGTTTGTTTGTTTAATTTTTGTTTTGTGTTTTCAAGACAGGCTTTCTCTGTCCCAGCTGTTCTGAAACTCACTTTGTAGACCAGGCTGACCTCTAACTCAGAGATCCACTCTCCTCTGTCTCCTGAGTGCTGGGAATAAAGGCCTGTGCCACCCCTGCCCCACAAGCCACTTTTCTTACACAGTTCAGGGAGACCTGCCTAGGCAGGATGGTGTTACCCATTGTGGGTATGTTTTCAATTAAGAAAAGGCTTCACAGACAGGTCTACGGGGCCTGGACAATTCTTCAGTTGAGGTTCCTCCTTCCTGGGTGTAAGTTAGTGTAAGGTTGAGAAAAAGTATCCAGCACATTTAGTTTCTTGTCAGATCAACACTTAATCGTATCACACTGAAACCATAAGTTTTCCTTTCTTGTTTGTCCATAAGACCCCATCTTAATATCATAACACAAAACATGGTACAACTTTGAAAGTCTTTTAAAAAATCTGAACACTTAAAAACTCCAAGTCTCTTTAAAATCCAAAGTATCTGAACTATAGGTGCTTGTAAAAAGAAAGGAAGAAAGAAAGAAACAAAGAAAAAAAGAAAGAAAAGAAAAATCAACCAACCACTCAATCATACAACAAACAAGTTAACTACTTCCTATTCTAAGTGGGAAGAACTGGGGGCAAAGTTAGCATCAAATCCAACATTCATCAGTGTAAATAAAATCCCATAGTTCAATGTCTGGCATCTGGAACTCATTCTTCATCTTCTGGGCTCTAACCGACTGGAGACGCTCCATGTCTCCTGCTCTATCATTGGAAGTACACACAGATGGTTTTATAAGTTCAGTTCAGGTTCCATCCCATATCTGCCACTGTGTTTTGTGGTCATTCTATGGGACTTGAATCTTAACATGCTGAGGTTCCCACTACAACTGAGGTTGTTATTTTCCCTAATGGCCTCTCACACAGGGCCAAGCCTCAACTGTTCTCCTCGACCCCTTCATGTCTTCAAAACCAGTTTTACTTGGGAGACCCTGATATACTAAGTTCAGCTTTTAGCTTGAGATGCAGCCTTGCTCCCACACTGGACTATAGCTTCTATGTGTTTACCTGGAAGAAACACTTCCAAGAAGATTCTACCTCAATGCCGCTTACAATTTAGCACCTGATAAAGAACATCAGTTTTCTCAGGTTTCACTTCAGTAACGTTGGCGTCTTTTTAATGAGGACGAATTATTCAGCCCCAGCTGATTAGAAACCACAAATACTTCACTCACAACATGACACAAATGACCATGATAGAGTCTTTGAGTGACTCCCAGACTCCCCTTTGGAACTTGACAAGCTTTCAACATCCGCACCTCTCTCAACACCCCTGCCTTCCAAACGCCTATAAGAACTCATTAAGTTCTGAGCATTCCCTGACCTTTCCTAGCCCAAAGCTCCAAATCTTTTCACAATTATCCTCCTGAAACAGCATGGTCAAGTTCATTGTCACAACACTCTGTGTTCCTTGTTTTAGTCTAATGTGCTTTCTGTTGCTGTGGTAAAACAGACCAAAACCAAGCTGTGGAAGAAAGAGTTTGTTTGGTTGGCAGGTAGAGGGTCCATCAAGCTAAACTGGGACTTTGACAGGAACCACAGGAGAACTGGCCTCACTGGTTTGCTCAGAAACCCTTTGTGTACAGCAGGACACCTGCCTAATGCTGTCACTGCCACAGTGGGCTGAGCCCTTTTACAGGTATTAGAAATTAAGAAAGTGTTTCACAGATATGCCCACAGGCCAGTCTGACCTGAAAAATTCTTCATCGGAGCTTCTGTCTACCCAGATGACTCTAGTTTGTGCCAAGTTCGTAAAAACCCAGATTGTACAGTCTCATTTCTTGTAAATGGAAGCTGATGGCCCACAGTGCTATTGGGCTTTTCCAGCTGGGCTGTTTTTCCATCTGTGCCTTTACCTCTTACTGCTACCAAGAAAGGAATCATCTATTCGGCCTCATAGCAGATGACTTAGGAGAGAGTTATATTGAGCTCCTCTCAGCCTGTGTTGTTTTATTGAGACAATCTTTCACACTGGAGTCAAAGCTTGCTTGGTACTTACTATATAGCCTAAGCTGGCCTTGAACTCAGTTCTCCTACCTTAGACTCCCATAGGCTGTGGGTACAGATCTGAACCATGACACCAGCATTACAGAGCAACTCCTAAACCTTATTTTCATTTTCTTCCCTTAAACGAAGAGCTGTGGGTGCTTAAAGAGAGGACCCATTACTTACTGCTTTGCCAAGGAAGAAGACAGCATGTCACAGACCTAGGAGCCGATTTCCAGGAAGTTCCCTCTCTCACCAGCCTCCCCTCGAGCCACAGTCCCCCTCAGTCCTCACACTACAGACTTTTAATTCCTTCATCGACTCCAGCTTACTTACAGAACAAAAGTCTTCAGAACCTCTGCATCTGATATTTTTCTTTCCAGTATTTGCAAGGGCTAACTATCAAGGTATTTACTTAGAAGTAAAAAGAAGACAAGTTTGTTTAATTTGGATGAGAATAAACTGATCACCAGGACATGAAATGGTTTGTAAAATTAGCTGAGAATTTGGAGTACAGAGCCAAAGAGATTCAGAACTGCTCAGGAATCAACAGCCTCTACACCTGATGGTTTAAAATGCTTATTTTACTTATGACTTATGATGGGATATACAATCATGAGAGAACACGTCTGTGGACACACATGCGAAAGATTATAAAGATTAGGCAAACTGCGGTTGGAAGACCTACCATAAATGTGGGTGACACTGTTCCAAGGCCCGGGGATCTGAACTGAGCAAGTGAGGAAAGTGAACTCTGTGCCAGCATTCATCTCATTCTTGACTGCCACCAGCTTCATCAAAGCCGGGTGACCATGCCACCTCCACCAAGGCAGACTGTACCCTCGAACTGTGAGGCAACATAAACTTCCTTCCTAAGAGTGAGGCAAGTAACAACAGAAAAGTAACCAATTCCCTGATCCCAGCTACTTTGGTTGCATAGCTATTTCTACACCAGTCACTCCACTTTTCTTCCCAGCATACACTTCACTTTAAACGTAAAACCGATTTACCATCTCTCTGTTTTGCTAGTTCAACACCCTAGTAAGCAAGTGTGTCTGTCCTATCCCCCTTTGTTGTACATTTCCTGATTTGTAATTCCAAATTCTCTCAGCCCCACCCTTTACTCCAGCTGAGAAAGGATTTCCAAGCAGGTCTTGAAGCAATTTCCATGAACTGTCTGTCTGTCTTTGGTGTGTGCTTCAGACAGAGGAAGAAGGGCATCTGGCTTTTGAAAAGGTTGCCTAGATTCCTATGTCAATTGAATTCTAGCTCTTTGGCCAGCAGGAGATATTGGTGGGAGATGGAGGGCAGGATGCATGGAGGAGGGTCTTTCTCCCCCTTCCTCTCTGTCCCTACTGGTAACTAAGGCACTGGCTGACCAAGAGACACTGGGATGGCAGCACAAGCACTCAGGAACAGTAGCCACCATTGTTCTAACCTACCTGGATGATTTTGGCTTCTTATTCAAAGTGTTATCTCTGATGAGTTGGAGCATGCCTCCTAAACAGACAAGTTCAATCCCAACTCCCATAGTTCTGTGACCATGACCTCACCAATGACAGCTCTCTTAGATATGGTTAGTCAAGATGAAGTCACACCGACACAGGGGAAGCCCTGTTCTGTATGACTGCTTTCTGTATAAGAGAAGACAGGACAGAAAAGGAGGAGACTGCTCAGTGATTGGTTAGAGATGGAAGTGATGCTTGGCTAAGCCAAGGGACAGCAAGTGGTTGATTCTATAAAGAAGGCAGGAGAGAAGCAGGGAACAGCCTTTCCCTTGAAGCCTTCAGAAGGAATGTGGGTGAACACTTTGAATATACATGGCTAGCCCCTGGGACTGTGTAAGTAATACATTTCTGATGTTTAAATCACCCAGGTCAGAGTAACTTCTTAAAGAATGCAAGGGCCTGGGTATATCCTCCTTTCACCTCACTCCACATCCCACAAGGCTAAGAATAGGAGATTCTTGCTGCAAGCCAATGTCCAGGCTGACCCTCTCTCCCTCTGTCTTCTTCTCAAACCTTATAGTACCTGTAAAACCCACTCCTCCTGCTAAGTTCTCATTGTTTAAAATGGCTGGATTGGTTTCACTTTTCTCATGGGGCCCAGAGTGATGCTTATATCTTCATAATATGCTTACTACATTCCAGGCACTGTATTAAGTATTTTGCCAGTATTATTGCATTTAATCCTCTCATCAACCTTTTGACAGAAGCCCTGCTTACTGCTCTCAACAGACTGAGGGAATGAGGAAGAGGGAAGAATGCAATACAGGAAGGCCACTTAACTAGTTAGGGACAAATGGGGATTCAAAGCCAGGCTGGGCAGACTGGAGAAACCAAGGTCTCGACATTACCCTACTATGCCTTGCTTGGGCTGTCTCTGAAGTTGATTGTCAAGGATCCAGCCCTCTTGCTGTACACTATGGCTATTTCCCTTTCCTCTGTTCTCTGCATCCTTGCTTTATTCAGAGTCAATGCCCTGCCCCAAAAGTTCCTGATGGAGCACCAGCCAGAAAGGCTTCCTCCAGCCTTCTAGCTGTTTGTCTCTTCTGTTAGAGAACTAAAAAATGATTCCTTCCTCCAGCGTGGATCTTTCCTTAGGGTTCTCACAATAGACCATAATACAGAATAACAAGATGAAAAGATAATGAAGGCAGCTCTGTATCCATATACACTTTAAAGTATTTCACTTATTATTATCGTGTGTGTGATGGTCCAAGCATGGAGATCAATGACAACTTTGTGAAATCAGTTCTTTCCTTCTGCCTTTACATAGTTCCTCAGGTACAACTCAGGGCAGCAGGTTTTCCTCGTTAGGCTTCAAGCGCCTTTACCAGGTAAGCTATCTTTCTAAACTGTGATCACATCTTAAACTTTTTTCACGTCTTAAACTTTTTTCTTTTCGTATTTGCTTTAGAATTTTTTGTTAGGAATGTTCTAGCTGTTAGCATTCTTTCTTTCCATCATCTCTCAAACTTCTGGGAGTAGAAAAGGACTAGCTCTCCAAACCCCCTAGTTTTGGGGTTTCTCATAGAAATTCTATTAAGTATTCTACCCCTGGGCAAGCTTGGCTGAATCATTGAAGGGAGGAGGTTGGAGCCAAGTCAGAGAGAAGTGCATGTCCCCTGTTAACAACACAGGTGAGTGGTATCTTAGAGAGGACAGTCTTGTTGGGCAAAAGTCTGGTGTTGAGTCTGAGTACTAGCAGAATTCCCAGATGTAGCTGGAGATTTTGCTGACATTTTTGAGTCAGGGCTTTGCCGTATAGCCTATATTAGCCTTGATCTTCCAGCCTGTCTTACCAGGGTTGGGATTAATAACTTGGTGTTGCCATTCCTGGCTTTTCAAGTCAACCAAGTCATAGAAATCAGGCAGAAGTATAGACAGTTTGCATAATATATAGTATGAGGAACATCCATACCCTTTTGATATCAGAAATGTGAAGTAAAATGGGTAAGCCTCTGTAGCGTCAAGGGAAGCCATTCAGAAACATACAAGTACTGTGTCTAGGTCCTGGTATCTCAGCCATGTTCACCTCTGAATCACCATTTGCTGCTTGTTTGAATGAGAATTTAGGTTGAATCTATTGTAATTTCCATTTGACTTATTTTTTCCTAATAATTTTAGAGGTGAAACATCTTTTCCATATCTACTGATCATTTGAATTTCTGTTTATTTTTCAGGCAGTGACCATGGAGGCTCATATGTATTGGTAACTGACTTTTGTTGTTTATATGTGTGTTGCTTAACCTCTCATAGGCTGACTTATCTTTTTGATGTATTTTATCTATCTGCCTATCTATCTGTCTGTCTGTCTGTCTATCTATATGTTTATCTATTTACCTATCTTTGCTCTACAGAAGTTCAAATTATGTCAAATTCATCAACCTTTTACTTCATGGTTTGTCCTCTGTGTAATTTCCTTAGGAAATCTTTCTACTAAATCACCCTGTTCGATCTTCACAATTTCCAACAGTCTATCCACATTTCGTTGAACTGCACATGCATCTAGGACATTCCCTTAGCTGTGACTGTTCCTAGGCCCTTACTTCCGGTGTGTGCAGCCCTCTAATCAGAGCTACCTGCTGTTCCCAAGGGATATTTCTTGGAGACTTAGATGTAAAACAAAACAAAACAACACCAACAACAAAAAGCCCTCAAACATCTCTACAATACAATCGGTGGTCAATTAAATTTCTGGAAAACTGCCTCCAAGACAGTGAATATGTAGCAAGTTACAAGCCCTGAAAGACTGTACAGAAGAAGAGAACTCTTTAACTGAACTTAACCCTGCTCTTTTGAGCACAGCATCTCCTTAGAGACCATGCCTATTACCATCATGTAGAACTACTCTCTTTTTGAATCATGCTCCTGAAACTTGTGGTTGATTTTCAGGTTTTTGAAGAAGTTCCATTTGATGGTTTTGCTAGTGTTTTTGTTGCTTTTATGAAACCGCAGATTTTTGGAATTCTCCATTCCAGTGTTCCAGAAGATATGTCTTCTAGAAATAGTATGAAGAAGAAGAAGAAGAAGAAGAAGAAGAAGAAGAAGAAGAAGAAGAAGAAGAAGAAGAAGAAGAAGAAGAAGAAGAAGAAGAAGAAGCCATCATGCACGGTGGCTGCATGCAAATGCTTCGGGAGAGAATTTTTTTGTAGAAACAGTGTTCAGCAACAGAGCTAATCGACCAACCAGGTCCTGGGGACCTGGTTAAAATGCAGATCATGTTCCCACCAGATCTGAGATCTGGTCCCTGGATGTCCTGCTCTAAAATACCTGGTTATGTCATATGCACACAGGCTGCACTGAGGTAACAAAGCTCCCTAAGGTTTGCTCTACCAGGCATAATGTTACCTCTATGGAAAAACAAATCGCATCCCAATTTGGAGAAAATGTGATCCTGAAGTGGCATAGGGAAAAATACATGACCCAAAGGCTCCAGATTCAATCATAACTGCAGCCAACTGGGGTTAAAAAGTTGTTTCAGAGTTACTGTGAGAAAAAAATAACCAGATGTCATCTTATTCCAAGAACTCTTGGGGCTTGTAGGTGATACTCACATTTATGAAACTACTACCGCCATTTTGAATCTCTCCATTTGGCAATAGCAGTCTTCTGTTGGTTCTTAGAATATGCAGGCTAGTGCCAGGAGGGGTGAGAAATGTGGTCTGCTTGTTGGATTTTTAGATTACAACTTATAACACTCTGTACTAAGTTTCTTTACATTCTTTTCTCTTTCCCATCAAGGGAGAGAGAATTTATTCTGGTTCATTCATCAAAATGGGAAAGGTGTGTTAACCAGAGTAATAAGAGAGGATTTATCCTGGTTTAGTCTTCATGGTTGGGAATGTGTGGCATCTCGAACTATGTCTTGGCAGTAGGAGATGGCAGCCTAGTGTGTTACATCAGGAAGCAGGGAAAGCCCTGAAAGAAGCAGGAAAGGTTACAAGGTTTAAAGTTCTGCCCTCAGTAAGTTCCACCAGCCAGCTGGTTAGTCCCTTCCTCCTGAAGGTCTCATTAGCTCCCAAAACAGCACTACTAGTTGGAGAACAAGTGTTCCAAAAGTGTGTCATGAGGAGAGATTTCTGTTTAAACTGCACCACCTTTGCTAGGTTAATAGACTTCTGCAGACTTTAGGACAAAATCCGAACCTTCTCATGGATCACTGTACTCTACAATTCGAGCCCTAACTGTCTCCTTGCCTAAACCTTGTACCTGACCCATCCATGGAGCAGTTTTTCTCTGCTCCTCAAATACCCTAAACTTATAACCTGAAAACAAAACTAAAAAAACTCATCCATCAGTCATTGACTTCAAAAGTTGCCTCAGCATCTACTTTTGTGGCTTCTGTCACTCAGGTCTCATGTTGGACTTCAGAGGAGTATTTCATGTAGCCTGCTGTTAATTACTGTCCTTCCGTTTACTCCCATTGACATCCCTGTCTTAAGTTGTAATATGTATTTATGTTCTCAGAAGGAGTTCTGGGATGTGACTGAACTGTCTCCCTTGGCTGGTTTTTCTATTCCCCAGCTGCTATGATTTTTGACAGCGAATTCCCCAAGGGTTCATTCGTGGTCCAGGGAAGCCATCTAACTCAGAGGTCCCTAGAAGACTGTGATACCATGTGCCTGCCTGTAAGGCAGCTAAGAACGGATGATGGACTGACAAATGAGAAGGTGGCCCAGTCTTAGCGAGTGCTAGGTCTTTACACGACTAGTCACTAGAGTTCAGGTGGGGACGGGATGGGGACCAGACTCTTCTCAGTTTGGTTAGCTACTTTACCAACATGCCTCTGTTGCCCTACCCCTCTGTATAACCCTCTGTAAGACTTGTGCAGTGAGTTTTCAATAACCTACATTTGTAAAGAACCTCCATCTCAGACCATGTTTTGATGGGACCCAACTTAGACAGTGTCTTAGTCTGATTATTAAGCTTTGTCTTCCCACCAGAATGCAGGCTCCATGAGACCAGAGGTTTTGTTTTTCTACCTCGGTGTGCTTGGTGCAACGTTCATTAAAGATGCATTGGATAAAGGCTGACTCTGGACTCATGGCACAACTTCTGATTAACAGTAGCTCAGTATCAAAGCTACAGTCTACCCTTCTGTGCTAATCCACAGACAGACAGACAGACAGACACCTAACTACTTTAAAGTCAATGGCAGAGCTCTTCAATTGAAGTGAGCTACAAACTTACTCTTCCTATTTTTAGCCTTATGAAATGCAAAACCATAAAAAAGCTGGGGGTGGGTAGGGATGTCAGATCCCACCCCATAATAGCCTCCCTCAAGTATCTGATTACACAAAGTCCTCAAAGAATATGATTAATGTAACTCAGCCATATTCACACTCTGACATTCTTCCCAGCCAAACACATATTTTAGCCTCACCCAGTCCTTTTCAACAAATAAGCTGTTTTGAAAATGATTTCCAGGGCGATGTCTGTTGCCATAGGAATGACATTAAATGAAAAGGACAGAAAATATAGAGGGTGATAAACTACATGCTTGGATGACACACTTGACTTGGAAGCCTGTGTTCAAATGAGGCATACATGCCAAGATTTTTATGAAAGACAAAATTAAAATGTATCACTATCAGGCTGTAACTGACAAGGTATTGTGTGGTGGCTGTTAACATACTGCTCCGTGTATTTATTGTTTGTCATTTTACTGGCCCTGACAAAGGTCTCTCAGTGCTGTAAATCACACCATTAAATCTGCCATGAGCAACAGAGACTGTTGGAGAGAAGAAAAAGAAAGCATGGTGTTGAATCCCCATTTCTGGTACAGGCTGAGTGAGCTATCACGTCTGCCAGGGAGCCTTCCCCCTTCCGGCTGACACTTTTACAAGTGTCAGATTGTTGGCTTTTGACCCCTTGAGGAGAGAAAAAAAATATTAATAACAAAAGCGTTCACCCTTCCTCCACCCCATTTCCAATTGCTTCTGCTTTTGCACTTGGGAGAGATGCCAGGGGTGCCCCATCCAGCACATTCATGCTGTTTGGGGGGAAGACCTCAGAGAGTCTAGGGCGGCCTTTGGACTGTGTCCTGCTTACAAGACATTAGCTGCTTTCTTGAAGATGTGCTGAACTTCCCATGAAAATCTTTTCTAATCAAGACTTGTTTGTCCTTGAACTAGGAGGTTGACAAATGGACTATACCTTTAACACAGACAGAAGCAGACTGGGGTAGGAACTCCTTCAAGTACCTGGGTGAGCACTCACCCCTCTTCCTCCCTCCTCCTCCTTTCTGTCCCTTTCCACCCTCCCGTTCTCCCTCCCTCTCCCCTCCCTCCTCCATTCCTGTTTCTCCTACTGTGGGTGCTATGGAGACCCCACCAAGAAGCTTGCTGGGCATAGTGCTGTTGCAGGAGGAGAACTGAAGAGAAGCCCATGTCTGACTTGAATCTTGGCTTCTTTGCATTGGGTTTTGCAGCTTCAACATGTTTTTTAAACCGGTGAACTACAGTTTCCTTGTCTGGGATTAAAAGGGAAGAGATGTTGGATTTTGTGATGGTTGGTTCATCACTTATGATCATATCTTTCTGGACTTGTTGACCTTACCATTGTACAAAGTAGAAATTGTATTCTGAATTTTAAATTTTGATTTGTTTTTAACCAGGCTAGCATGACACATGCCATATTTCCTTGGAATTCTGGGTGGTGACAAGAGCTGTTTCTGCATCTGCCAAGCAATCAAGAGGAGAAGCTGTTGTAAAGCCTCACTGTGTGAGGTCTACCAAAAGCATTTTGATGTGCGATGTCCTTTGCTTATGAATGGGTCATCAGGTTCTAATCTCACCATAAGACTGGGAGCCTGTTAGACATATCTTCCAATTTAAAATAAAGAAAAGGGACTTAAGTGGTCGTAAAGGGCATTCTAGCAACTTGGGGGGAGGGTCTCCTTCAGTATTCAGATAAACCTCAATCAGAGGAGAGTCTAATCAATCAAATAATGTGTTGTCTTCTTCAGTAGGGAAAAAGGCAAAGAAGAAAACACTAGGGCCAGGGTGTGAACTTGGGAATGGGAAGACAAGAATGTAATCACTGGCTTGGAGAGGGGACAGTGTTTTCAGGATTCATTAAATAAAGGAAGCTGCCTGCCAGTGTCTCTCTGTAATGGCTGGCTTCATTTTTTATAACACAAATGGATGTTTTGGGTAGCTGAGGTTGAAGGAAAAGAGAGCTTTCATTTACATCTTCATGTTTCTTTCCTGAAGCTGCTATGCTAAGGACCATCTTGATAATGTTCAAAGACCTGCTTGGACACAATTGGGAAATAGGCCCTTAACATTTCAAAGGCCTACCTTTTGTTTCCAGTCAGTTATTGTCAGAATTCAGCACATGCAGGCTTCAGAATTGGCAACCTCTATATTGAGTTTGCAGTAATCCTGTAATTATAGATTTAAGGGAAGGTTAAAATTGCTTATAATTGAGGAAAGGGTGATCAGTGAACCATGCCATTCTTTCGTCCTCACCCAAGCCTTCCGATTGGTGGGTGGCGCTCCTCTAGGCTGCACTTCCTACAGAATAGGCAAGAGGCAAAGCTCAAGTTCATGGTTCCTTTGGTTTTGATTCTGCTTCTAAGATAATAGTAGTTTGTCATTTCTCCAATGGGTTCACCAGTGCTGGTTAACGGAACAGGTTCTGAAATCTGCCAGGGTTGAAGTCAGGAGCTTATTACAGAGAGCACACTTACATAGGGCGTGCTCACACGCTTCCCTGGATGAGCAGTTTTCCCTCTCAGTCTCACTTTTCTCATTACATGAGGCCACTGTCACTCAAGGAAGTGAAGCATATGGAGCTGATTTATTATATACTAAGGGAATTATAAATCTGAAGTAGCATTGACTTTTTATTGGTCATCCTTTTTGAAATGTCATACAAATCTCAAGCTCTTTTAAACATTTTAAAAAACCATGTGTGTGTGTCCATGGAGATAGAGAGGGAGAGAGAGAGAGAGATAGAGAGAGACTAGGTCTGTGCATGTGAACGCAGTACCCATGGAGAGACTTGGGCTCCCCTGGCTCGGAGCTTATAGGCAGTTGAGCACATCCCACTGTGGGTGCAGAAAACTGATCGAAGGTACTCTGAAAGAGTATGTCCTCTTAACCACTGACATCTCCTCAGCACCCAAATCTCAAATCTTTCTCCCTCATTGTCTTAATCTTGCCCACATATTAAAAATTATGTATGAGTTGCTACATCAATTGATCAGTTGACTGAAAGTAATTTGAAACTTGAGATGTTATAAGTATAGAAAAAAATGATTATTTTTATTTCATTCTGTCTGTTTAAGTTTGTTTTTCTATTGATGTGATAAACATCATGGCCAAAAGTAATTTAGGGAGGAAAGGGTATATTTGGCTCACAGGTTACATGTTACTACGAAAGGAAGTTAAGGCAAGAACTCAAGCAGGTAGGATTCTGGAGGTAGGAACAGAAGCAGAGGCAATGGAGGAAACACGAATTACTGGCTTGCTCCTCCTGGTTTGCTCACTTTGTTTTCTTATATACTCTAGGACCATCTGCCCAGGAACAGTAACACCCAAAGCGAGCTGAGCCTTTCCACATCAATCATCAATCAAGGAAATGCCCCAAGCCAGGCATGATGGCACACGCCTATAATCCTAACACTCAGGGAGGCAGAGGCAGGCAAATCTCTGTGAGTTCAAGACCAGCCTGGTCTACAAGCAAGTACAGGACAGCCAAGGCTACACAGAGAAACCCTGCTTTAAAAGAAAGAAAGAAAGAAAGAAAGAAAGAAAGAAAGAAAGAAAGAAAGAAAGAAAGAAGGAAATGCCCCATTTGATAGAGGAGTTTTTCTCATTTGAGGTTCCTTCTTCTCAGATGACTCTGTCTGCCAAGGTGACAAACAACAACAGAACAACAACAACAACTCACCAAAAACAACTAGCATACTCTTATCTTCACTTAACTAGAATAATGGATTTTGTTATCACTAGCTTAAATTTCAAAATTTTAACACCGTTTTTAAGTATAAAGAATAAAAAATTGTATCTGCCATTCTCCACATGGGGCCGTCAACAAAACTTTAAGTCTGTGGCCCATTTCTTTGACAACTGAGAACAATATTGTACCTAAGTTTATCTAACTTTAGATTTGACAGACAAGGATTGCATATTTTTCAGGTGATTTGATGTATATGTTAATGATTATCACAAATTTATTACCATGACCAACAAATCAAGGTTTAAGTGAAATATTATATGTTAAGAATTAAAAGTACTACTTGTGATGTTTAGATAAACACAAATTCATCATCTTACCCAGATTCTTGCCAAGGGTGGCCTTTAATATCCTTAAAAGTATGTTCCCCCTCGTAGTCACTTCGTATTAATTTATTTAAGATTTTTCCTGGGGACAAAATTACTTTCTTATATACAATTAGTTAAGCACCAGCACAATCTGCCTTGTTTACATTTTATGAAAAAAAATTGGGTCAAATTTTAAACTACTTCTGTTGGGGGAAAATGTTGGCTCATGTATTGAATTTCAAGGGTGAAAGGCTTGGAGGAAAGGCCTCGGTGTTCCTCAGTTGCTTCTCTAATTATAATCTTTCCATTTGAGAAGCTGTAAGCAGAGCACATTGAGGCTTCACCTGTGGGAAGCCTGGCTGCTACAGGCATTTGGGGGAACAGGAGCCTGAAGCTGCTCCCTACTGTCACAGGGTGTGGCCATGCTACTGTGATCACAGTACCGCTATGTCTGTTCTCAAGAGTCTTCTGCAATTTTCAAGACATGTAAATCAGCCTGAACATTCCAGGTGTTCTCTCTTAAAGTTTTAACTAATTTTCACTTCTCTTTCTTCCTCGTTTGGCTCCACTTCCACACAGACATTAGTTTTTAATCAGTATACTCCCTAAAGCATCCCACCTATCAGAGGGGACATCTTCCACCCCTTCCACCCTGGCAGCACATCTCCCGGTAATAGCCCCTCTCTGCAGGATTCTCCCCCACCCCCCAGGTGCTATACCGAGACAAGTCCTGTTCTATTTCATTGGGACCTCAGTGCAAACCTCTAAAACAGCCTTTAGTGACGCTGCGTTTTCTATGAACTGGATGTACAGATGGTATAGCAAAGACCGGGGCTGTGCGTTTACTTACTGGTGGGTAACAAAGGGAAGTGAGGCTCCAAGTTTCTCACTCCAAAGAACCTCTGTTCTGCTGACTTCCAGCTGCCACTCTCTCCTGTTTATTTAAACCGCTCTCCCGCAATCCAGGCCTGGCGTCTTGTCCAGCTCCTGTCCACAGCCTCCTGTGAACCTCCCAAGGTGGTGCCTGGAGCTGCATCAGATATGCCCGCAACCCTTTTATATTTATCATGCTTTCACTCTGGTGGATAACGGCACTTACTCAGTTCTCACTTTGTAGGTGGGTTCCTTTAAATGTTTCCGTGCGTTTTCTGAGCGAATCCTTGCAAGACCACTGAGTGGGGCAACCATCATCTCCCCGCCACTTTATACGTGGAACAGGGTGTCTTGTCCAAGGACATTCAGCCTGTATTCACAAACTAGCTTTAGAATCCGGACCTTCTCTCTGAAAAGCTCCATGCTCTTGGTTTTGTTATTCTCCTGGGGTCTTGTTGGAGTATGGGAGAATTATCTGTAGGGAGTGCTGGGAAATGCCCACTGGTGCTAGGGGTCCTGAGCCAGATGCAGGCGTTCTGTCTTGTTTATCCTTAAGTACTTCAAACAAACCTTCGCCAGGGGAGACTCAGGAACTGCATCACATGGCTTCTTGTTTTCAAATACAAGTGAGTGCTCAAATTTGTTCAAAATTCTTTTTATGGAAAACTGTTTTCTCTATAGTATAATTTTAGATAGTTTTCAATGGAGAGGGGAAATTGGATCAGCACATCACCTGCGTTTATTTTTTTTTTCCCAGGCCATTTTTGAAAGGAGTGTAAAAGATCTTTTTTTTTTTTTTCATGTTAATCTTCAAATTTCTTCTGGGGCATATAATCTCGAAGTCAGCTTAACTGCAACCAATACTAAGTTTTCATATTTTTTTTTTCTACAAGAAAACAACCAGCAGAAAGATACTTTACCTGTATAAATCTTTCTTTGCTGATCTCATATCTATATCTCTCTGTGTTATATATACATATATGTAGATATATGATGCTTTATTTCTAGTCAACAGCATGAGACCTCAGTTCTGAAGAGACATGGGTTTTCCACAGGATAAAGAAAAATTGTGCAGTTTGGGACTTCGGGTTTGGGGCTTGGTGTCAATCCTTTATGTTAATTTCAGTGTCATTTTGTTTGTTGTGTTTTAGATCATGTGCTGAAATAAGGCACCTGATAACTTAATTTCTAATAAAAATCTGAAGCTGTCAAATGAGCATATTAATACACCAGCTTTCAACTTACCACATTTTTGAATGTGTTTCGAAAGCTTCTAAAACCTCTGGTGTGAATGTTAATATATTCAGTTAAACTCACAAATCTGATATAATGTTAACTATGTTTTTTTTTTAAACTCTTGCTTCCTAGTGATTGAAAAGGGAAACCTAATGAGCACTCCTATAGCCATCATCTCTACTTCCTGTGTTCTTTAAAAATATTGATTTAAAAGTGAACAAAAGCCTTCAGAATGTGTGTGTCTAATTTAAAACCTCTATGGTTGTTGGACCTCAACCCTCAGCAGGACTCATGACCCAACACAATATTTTGTCCTCATTTGGCTTTTTGTTTTTCTCTTTCAGAACCAGTGAGAAGTGAACAGTGTTGTGGAATTCTCCAAGGGGGGGGAAGAGAAACCACAAAGAACACAGATTGTAAAAGACAGAACCCCTAATCACTCACATCAGAGAAGAGCTCAGCCTGTGTGGTCACAGGAGCAGGTCCCTTTTGCTCTCGGACTCTTCCATCCCTCCCTCTCTCCCTTTTTCTCTTTTCTTTCTTTCTTTCTTTCTTTCTTTCTTTCTTTCTTTCTTTCTTTCTTTCTTTCTTCTATCTTTTTCTCTCTCCCTCCCTCTTTCTCTCTCTTTTTTTAATTGATGAAAAGTCCTTGAGGTTGAATCATTTTTTTAGGCTAACATTTGAATTACCAGCAAAGTACAAAGGCCAGAGGTTGGGCATCAGAGGCAGTTATCACTAGTGTAGTGAGGTCAGGGCCACATGTGGACAGATTAGCATCTGCAGCTCTCTAATCTGTTTTACTCTCAATGAATGTGGCTGTCATTTGTCCTTCTAGAGGCCATGCTTCTTTCCAACCTCAGATACTGTCAGAGGTTTCCTTTGACCATTTCTGGGGGGATTTTCACTGGGATGTAACTGGTCCCAGAGAAGTAACCAAACACAAAGGAGACTTGGGGAAGAAACAGGAGATGTTCTCCAGAAGTGGTTCTGGAGAACATCATATCCTGCCTTGACTCAGTAATATCTAAACACAAAAGGAGCTTCACTGAGTTTTGGTGGGAAGACCCAAGATGCTCAGGGGCTTTTCTTCTTGTGTTGGGGGACAGACAATGGCTGACCCCTGAAAGGGCTCCCAAAATCTTACCCCCTTTGCCACCTAATTGGCTGTGTCCATAAATCACAAGTGGAGAGCTTTAAAAGTTCCAGGACAGGAATAGGCTGCCGATTTATAGGAAGGCAGGTGTGAGGTCATTAAAGCTACACAGCATCCCAGCACTTTTAATCCCTCCAACCAATTACTTGGAATTTAACTCGGGGCAAGTAGGAAAAACGAAAAAACAAGGTTCCTACTGTGCACAGGCATATGTGTGGTGAGCTATGTTTGGTCATCAAGCATAGTTTATTTCTCTTCTCTTTTTTCTGTATCTATCTATCTATCTATCTATCTATCTATCTATCTATCTATCTCTATCTACTTCTATCTCACTCCTGTCCTTTGGTTTGTTTGAGGTGGCTACCTTTTTTTTTATCTTTGGGGTGACCTGTTTACCATATTAGCAAACTGCTTTCTTCAATAGTTTAAAAAATATTTAGTAAGGGTTCAAGATTGTTTAAAATTTGTAACAGGGTGTTTTCAATTTTGAAGATTAAATGAAACTTTACCTCAAAGGCTCATTCAATCCCTTTACTAGAACTAGTTGCTATAAAGGTGGTTTTTCTTCCCACCTTCCTTTATCTTAGTGCTCCCAGGAAAATATGGATAATCCATGAAAGTCTTCATGACAAAAGTCTAGTTCAACAAATATTGGTCATTTATCACAAACCAAATATTCTTTATTCAATATGCTGTAGATAAGAAGTGCTTCAGAGCCAGGCACGGTGGCACACACCTGTAATCCCAGCACTTGGGGATGCAAAGGCAGGCAGATATCTCTGAGTTTGAAGCTAGCCTGGTCTACAAAGTTAGTCCAGGACAGCCAAGGCTACACAGAGAAAACCTCAAAAAAAAAAAATAAAAAATAAAAAACCAAAACAAATAACAACAAAACCTTCATCAGACTTTAGGATTTCAAATATTTGTATACATATGATTAATGAGATGTCTTAAAATGTGACCAAGTCACTACTGTTTTTTACCCATCTTCACAGACATAGCTAGAAGGGTACCTGTGTATTGATGACCACCCGTCCCATGAGATCAGAGGATACAATCTTTCACTTGTGATATCATGCCAGTGGTCAGAAAGTTCCAAGGCTTGAAGCATTTCCAAAAGTAGTTTTTAGTGACCATGATTGATTGAGGGCAACAGTCCATTGCTATCATGGTGGGGAGCATAGCAGCAGGCAGACAGACATGGCAGTAGGACAGTAGCTGAGGGCTCACATCTTGATTCCCAAGAACAAGGCCAAGAGCACTAACTGGGAATAGCATGGGCTTTTGGGACCTCAAAGCCTGCTCCAAGTGATGTGTCTTCTCTAACAAGGCCACACCTTCTAATCCTTCCCAAGTAGTTTCACCAGCTGAGAATCAAGTATTCCAACATGAGTCTATGGGGGCCATTGTTGTTCAAATACCATACATAGATACAAAATTAGAATGACTTGCTTGGAAAAGGTAATTAAAAGTAGCAGAATATTTTAGTTACTGAAATAAATAACAGGTGTTCAATGCTCTGAGATGTAAAGAGCTAAGATTAGTTTCTTCTGGAAAACCGTTAAGGGGAGGAGGGGCTTTCAGAAGATGTTTCAAGACTGGCAAGCATGAGATCAGTAGGCCCAGGAATGATGGAAGATTAAATGTTTAGGAAAGGGAAGCCCTGCGATTTCCTTTTTGTCATCAAAGGGAGCAGGCTGCTTTTCAAAGACAGGTTTGGGAACAAACAACACAGTGTAGCTTGAAAGTGTAGAAAGAAAAAATTGAAGACAATCTACTAATTTTTCTTGTCGGCAAGCTCTTCCGTGGTAGATTTTGGTGAAGTTCTAAGGTAGGAAAATATATGATTAGGAAAATCTAGAAAGGACAGAAAAGAGAAGCCCATGGAAAGCTGAGTCTGGAGACACAGAACAGACATAGGTGAGGTGAGATGTCCAAGCCTTAGAAAATGATCCAAGGAAAGGAGGATCTGGGCCTGCTAGGATCTTGATTTGGGGACCAGTGGTCACTGGTTGACTTTAGTTAAGCCTGGGAAAACACTTATTCTAAAGTCCACCCACGAGGGAATTTCATTCAAATTCTAGGAGGTGTGGAGAGAGATAACATGTTTGAGACCAAGAAAAAAAGAACAATGCAGCAGCAAGGACAGCAGCTGTCACCCAAGCTTCCTTATCTCAATTTAACTCTAAAGGTGAATTTGCTTTTTCAAGAGAGGGGAGAAGGGAGAGAGAGGGACAGGGAGAGACAGAGAGAGAGAGAGGGAGAATGGCTAGCACTTGATGTGACTGTATAGACAGATCCTGTTTCATCCATTCATCATGAACTCCATGGCGGGAGTCGTTTGGATGGGGATGCAGCTACAATCGATGGTAATGATCCCTGTGGTTTGGGAATGATTTGGCCTAGGAAACGAATTTTCTATATGGTTCACATTGACCCACCTAAATATTAGTTGTATTGAAACACACTTCTTATTGCTCCTGCCTTCTGGAAAACATCATCCTGCCCTATGTATCATTTCCTGAAAAAATATGACTGGTTATCTTTATTATTAGTCATTAATTATCATAGCTATGTTGTCACCGGGGCACACTCGGAGGCAGCTGGGTGTTCTAGACTGAAGTGAGACATGTAGACGCTAGTGAAAGCTTGAGTGAGCTATGAGAGATGGCTTAGCTTTCGTGATTTAAGACAACATTCAGCATCTGTCACAATGTTGTAACAGAACCATCCTGTGACAAAAGGGACACGGGCATATATTCTGATACTTACGATCAGTGTGACCTCAGCCAAGTCACTCCACTTGTTCAGGTCCCAGCAGTGTCATCTGTAAACTGGAATTGTGATGGGGAATAAATAATTCCCCTGCCCATTTCGAGGCTGTTTCCACTTATCTGCTGTTGCTACAACAAAACATTTGGGGATGGATACCTTATAAAGAGATGAGGTTTATTTGGTTCGTTATCCTCGGGACTAGTGCTGCGGCTAAACAGCATGAGGGTCTAATGAATGCCAAGGGCATGAGACACTCTCCTGGGAACCAATCCCACCACACAGGGCCTGCTCACTGATGGGAAGTGGGCATGACCACTCGACCCCTAGCTTTTCCCACAAGGTGCTATCTCTTAAGGGCTCCCAGAAATGTCATCACTGGTGCTCTGAGGGGCAGACCACATACCCACCAAGCTAACATAGCAACTTTTATTATTTTAGAGTGTAGGAGTTTCTTTGTTCATTTACAAAATCTAAAGATTTTTCTCCCCTTTTTTATGATGATGATAAAGTAGGGGAAGACTCAGTTCAGAGATTTTGAAAAGAAAAGATAGAAAAAAAAAACAGATACAACTCTTTGCTATCTGTTCCCCTTATATTTTGTTCTCACTGGAATGATATATTCTCTCTAGTAAACTCCATTTCCTAGACATTGCCTCAGCAAATGTTAAATATATGTTTGTAGAAATATATAAGCCATTTCCATTTTTGATGGTTAAATTCAGTCTTAAGAAGAAAAGAAAAGAAAACATCAAGTGTATAGAAAGGCCCAAACACAGTAGCAGGTAACTAGCACATGCCTGTTAACCCAGTCTAAATTCTATTATGACTGACTTCAAACTACCAACAGTTCAATAACTGACTGTTAACATTTCTAAATATCCATCAAAGCATTATGGGCATGTTATTATGACATGATCATTTTGTTCTCTACGGATTCGGTATGAGGAAAAATCCTCACTAACATGGCATTTTCTTCCTAGTAGCTAACGTGCTACTAGGAAGAATACAGGTATAATACAGGGGTAATGGCTTTATGTGGGCATGCGTTTGATATACACTGCTGCTATGTATGTCATGATACAGGTGCAAGGATGTTTCACAACTATTCTGTTTATTTTTTCAGATCTCCACCTGTTCTACCAATCACTCATGGTCTAAATTACTTTGGCCTTAACATTTGCTAGGCTTTTGGAAGATAGTAGTTATATATTTTAGTAAGACAGCTCCTAGGTCAACAGGACTGTGTCCTGTGTGGTAGATTTTCAGAAAAGATGTGGCTTTTGTTGGCGTGCTTTGTTGGAGGTATGCTAAGGCTGTCAGGAAGCCTTGATGCTCTAAGACAAGTGTTCAGGACTTAATGGACCCAAGAAATATTAATTCTATAGAACTTTGATTCTATAGAATTTGCATGTGTAGAGCAGTGTATCAGCTGCCTATTGCTCCATAACAAGAATTCAGAAACTTAGATGCAAGACAGAACAAGATTTCGTTAATTCCAGAGACTTCCTGGGTTGCTGTATCTGTCATTTTTTCTTTGCTGTGATGAAATACCAAGACAAGAAACTTAAAGAAGAAAGAAATTGTTTTGGCTTCTTACTCCAGAGGCAAAGAGTCGACCCTAGCGAAGAGTAATAGCAGCAATCAAGAGGTGGGGTGCCAAGAACAGAGTGCTGAGAGCAGCCCATGTCTTCAAATGCAAGCACAAAGTAGAGAGAATGAAATGGAAGTAGCAGGGGCTTTAAACTTCCAAAGCCCACCACACTGACATACTTCCTCCATGAAGGCTGTACCTCCTAAACTCTTCAAACAGTGCCACCACCTGGGGAGCAGAATTCAAATATCTCAGCCTCTGGGGGACAGTCTCATTCATGCCACTGTAGTGGCTTACAAACTTTCTTCTCCCACTGGGCTAATTCATACAGATTTATTGAGCCAAAGACCAGTTCTGATGGTTGGACCTCTCTACGTATTTGTCATCTTCAATAAAACTACCTGTTTGCATCACATGATGGCAGCAACATTTCAAGGAGGAGCTATATGAGGCTGCTCATCAATCTTGGGCATGCAGCTTACTAATGTCTCATTGTCTAAGGCTACCATGTGGCCAAGCCCAGGGTTCCTGTGAAAGGTGACAACATGGGGTCATGGCACTGGTAATCATGGTTGTTGGGGAAAGGAGATGTCTTAGTTGCTTTCATATTGCTGTGACAAAATGCCATGACCAAGGCGATTTATGAAAAACAAAAAGCATTAAATTAGAGGCTCATCATTGCCTTAATCACTAACCCTAACTCTTAGAATCCATGTCCAGTATGACAGGAAGCATGGCACCTGGCAGGCAGGCATGGTACCGAATCAGTAGCTGTGGCCTCACATATTGTCCATGAATGAGGGTCACAGAGAGAGGGAGACTGGAAATGCTGTGGAGTTTTGAAACCTCAAAGTCCACCTTTGGTGACTCATCTCTTCCAAGGCCACATCTCCTAATCCTTCCCAATCAGTTCCATCTACTATGGATTGAGCATTCAAATATATGGGCTTATGGGGTCCATTCCCATCCAACCCATCACAGAAGACATTAGCATATTGCTTTGCAGTAATATTTCTCCTTTCCTGATTCAGTCTGGTCACATGTTTCCCCCCATGGAAATGAAATTGTAAACAATGCCTATCTGGAGCATACAGTGAGCTGATTATAAATGTTATTTTTTAAAGCAGATCAACCTTCTTCTATGGTTGGCACACATGATTTTATGTACATGTGTTATTTATACACCCGTCCAAAAGCACTAGAGGCTGCATGCAATGAAAAGCAGATTCACAATTAAGCATTAAAAATACTCAAAGCCTTGAAGGCTAACTTTGTTGTTCTAATTGAATATTAAATTTAACATCGAGCTTCCTAGGAATCAAGGCAAAAAGGGGGAAACATGATAGCACACGTGCTCTTTATAGCTTGCTAAGAGGACACACACTGTTTTAGGAATGATCGTCATTGTCTTGGCTTTGCATTCATAGAGCATCCTAAGAGACTATGTAGTCTGTGAAGCCTTCTGAGTGAACCATTCCCATACATCTCAGTGAGGTATGGTGAGATCCGGTGGGGATGTGTGGATACAGGACTATCTGTGTGAGGCAGCCTTCTAGTACAGACACAGGACCTAGAGAATCCAGAGTGCTAAGTGTAATCCAGAACCACAGGGACATGAGCAGAGATGTTGGGGCCACTTCTGTTCTTCAGACGCTCCACGCAGCTCTGGTGCTAAATGCTTCTTTGTTCTAGAATGTTCTCACATGACTCTCCCTTCCTAACATTAGTCAGAGCTTACTCAAATGCCTTACATTGCAATCCTTCCCTGAATGCATCCTAAATAGAAGTCAGTGCCTCTCCTCTGCCTACTGTCTTGTCTGTGTCCTTCCTTACCATAGCTCTCTGTTATTCTCGCTGCTGATTTCCTCAAGGCTACTGTCAAGCATGCAGCACCCTCCTAGTGCAAATGGATACTGTAACAAATAGAGCCTCCCAACTGCCCCATAGTGTCCCCTTTTTAAAATTAAAAAAAAAATTCTGTGTATGGCAAGTTTTTCCTGTACATATGTGTGTATATGTATCATGTGTACTTGTTCCCTGTAGAGGTCTGAAGAGAGTATCTGATTCCCTGGAACTGGAGGTACAGACAGCTGTGAACAGATATGTGGGTGGTGGGGATCAAACCCAGGTCCTCTTCAAGAGCAACAAGTGCTCTTACCCACTAAGCCATTCTTCTAGCCTGTGCCACTCTTCAGCTAAGAGGCTGGACTTCTGGGTGGTCACTGAGATGGTTTATCTTCCTTGTCCACCTGACTGGATTTAAAATCACCTAGGAAACACACCTCTAGACTCACCTGTGAGGGATTTTTCTGGAGAGTTTTAACTGAGGATGGAGAGCCCATGATAAATGAAGATAGTACATCCCAAGGGCTGAGAAACTGAATGAAGAAGAGGAAGGAGAAAGCAAGCTACGACCATCTTCCCTTGCTTTCTGCTTCCAGATTGTAGACACAACATGACCAGCTGTCCTATGTCCTCACCACTAAGCTTTTCCAGTGTTATTTCTGGAAGGCATCCCCTGCCAGTGTGGACTAGCTCTCCTTGAGAATGGGCATGCATACCAACCTGTGATCTCAGTCTTTGCTCTGCCATTCACTAGCTGTGTGTCTTCTAAACACTTACTACCTTTGTTTTTTAAAGGAGAAAATGGGGACAGTGATTGTACCCATTCATAAGATTTAGAAGACCCAGGGAGAAAGTGTTCACATTGGTAATCTTTTTTCTTTTTTGTCACATCTAAAAGAGGCAAGAGGCGGCAAAGGAGAGCTATAGTTGGTTTTCTCTGGAGGCAATTTATTGAAGGACCACAGGACCATTTATTTTCTTAACTAGAGGTCATGAGACATGAAGACTAATGAATGAGATTGGAGGCTGGGGGAGCTAAGAGTTTCCCCCTTTTCTTCCAAAGTCTCTTCTTAGACTGAAAAGAGAGAAAGAAGAAAAGTCCCCCTGTAAATTTTATGACTGCAGTGTCAAAAGTCTTCTATCCAAATCGCAGTAAATATTCTAATGAAGTCTGGAAAGAAAGCCATTTGTAATGGCTCGGGGCAGAGTATTAAGATAGCCTGTTTCTAGTTAGTCAGTCATTAGAGAGATCTAACATGCATAGGAAATGGTTTCCTGTTCTAAGTGCTTTAAAACCCAGTTTTAGGAAACCCCACTTCCTGCCGGCTCATTTGGAGACAACAATGTGGCAACTGGTCAGACTTCTCAGATGGCCAAACGGTTGCCTCCGTGACTACAGTTTCATTCCGCTGCTTCTATCAAGGAGAGCTGGGTTTTGCACCTCAGGGTCCCTGATAAGAAGACAGCTCCACTGTGGAGGATGTCTGCACCCGGGTATGGCGGGGCCTGTGCTATGCATTAAGCATGTTGGGATGGAGTGACTCACATATGGATCAGAAAGAGCCTCCCAGCCCGGAGCCTGCTCACATTACTCTGGGCTTTGCTGGGGGTGGTGAGGATGTGGATGAACACCCTGGCCATGGGAGGGACGGGGCAACTAATGGGAAAGGAATTTTTTTTCAGCTACCCGATGTGCTGTGCATTAAAATGGGATTTTCTAAAATAAGGAGGTCTCAGAGACTTCAATCAGAATGCAGATGAAAGTATTTGCTAATCAAATCAGTTTGTTTCTTTTGGTTTGTGCGATGAGGGTCAATATTGTACTCAAAAGCAGGAAATTGTTGGATCCAGGAAGACCACACATTTTTCTCACCTTCAAATACCCCTCTCAGCAGCTGTTTGCACCAAAGAGCGCAATCCACAACAGAAACCACCATTACTGTTTCACAGAGCAGCCCAAGACATACACACTTACAGACACCAGACTCTCCCTTTGAGAAGGCATAGACAGGCTTTTACTTATTTATGTATTTAACACTCACTTAGCACTCACTCTATACTCTTGCCATAGCTTCATCTATGGCAGAATATTCTTGTCCTGGATTTAGCCATTCTATTACAGTTGGAATTGCACAGTAGTTGGGCCTTAAAGACCCCATGCGTTTCTCTTCTCCTGCTGTATCAGAACTGTTGCCTTGGGAATTGGGAAGAGGCTGATAGCCTGCTGGACCTAAGAGGACACCAATGGGCACACTTACGGGAGCAGCTGTTACCTACCATCCAAGGCTCCGTGGAGAAGCCATATATCCATAGACAACCTGCAGATACGCGGAATAAATAGGCCCCTGTGGTTTGGAGCAGTTTGTTACAGTATGAGAGTTTGCTCACACACTCTAATTTTATGATCAAGCAGGACTGAGATCTTGGTGATGGTTTCCAAAAGTGTAGGTCTTCAAATGGATTTCAAAACCGGAGGTATTTGATTCTTACTAGTAGGGTCAATTGCCCTTTCCAGGGACCCTTCTATGAACCATCCATTTTTAGGATGCTTCTCTGGGTTTTGTTTTGTTTTATTTTTTTCTTTAAAGACAGACACCATTCTCAACTTTATGATTGAAACAGGCTAAGAACGGGAACTGACATTCCAGCCGCGCCAAAAGATGGAGAAGTGCAGTTCCCTTTACCACTGTCTTAGACCTGGCCGAAGAACACCTCAGAGTCCTCTCCATGTCTGACTTTCACCTGGCCTTGGCCTTGTCTGCCAGCCCCTCTTTCCATTGGAATTGATTCCAAGTTGTGAGCACTTCCATTTTAACAAAGGAAGCATGATTTTTAAACATCACCTTTATCAAACTCAAGCAATCGTTCATGCTAGATTTTTGGGAAATAGCCAGGCGGTTGGCATGAAAAGGTTTAGTTTGCCTATGCACTGCCAATCATAATCAATAGTTGGCAGTTCTTTTGCAAGCAAGCCCTGGAGTACAGTGACCTACAGATGGCACTAGAACCCTGAGAGCCTGGTCTGGGCATCGGGGACCTCTGCTCTAGGCTCATTTGTGGGAACTTGGAGCCTCCTTTTGTCTCTCTCTGGACCTTAATTCCTCCATTGTAGGAGAGACACTGTCAGTCCCCCCTCAAGGTTTCCTGCTCTGAGGCTGTCAGCAAGCAGAAGGCCTCAGAACGTTCAGGTGGTGCCACAAACAGCGAGCATGTGTCAAGTTTCAGATCTTCAGTTTGGAGCCTGTTATTTTCGTGATGTGCTCTGAGCAACCCAGGATTTCATGTCACTGGTGTGGCATGGATATAATTTAGAAAAAGATGAGATTCCTCCAAAGTACAATAACAGTCCTCATTATTTATTTTTTCATCTTATTTAAATGAAGACTGTGCATTTAAAGCTGTATTTGATTGAACAACTGTCCCTTTTAAAAATTTTCCTTGACAAAAGCTATGAATTATTAATTTCTGTCATTGTATTCACAGAACAAATGTAATTGTAAGTAAATGTCTTAAGTTAATGAAAAAAAATTGAGAAAAGAGGATTCCTTTATAAGAATTAATGAAACATTTCCACAAACCTCTTTGAAATGATTCTGAAGACTTGAGCAGTTCTTGGGAACTTCTGTCTGCATCAAAGGCTCCGAACTCCGAGTTCCACTCTTCCATTGACATTAAGGATGAAAGCATTTGATTGGGTCCCAGCACCGGCTGGGAGGTGAACAGGCAAGGATTTGAACCTCCACCCTCCCCTCTGGCTCCAGTCCCATTTCAGATGCTTTCAATTCATCTTGAACTACCTTTCCTTCATGAGAGGTCAGAGAGTTTGCCAATGCCATTGTTCTCACTGTTGCACAGCTATGGACATTTTCTATTAACAACACAATAAAGAAGACATGCTTTGATTTCTGAAGAAAGACTCCAACAACTGCCCCCCCACCACACACCCCCACAATCACACTGGCATTTGCCTTTTGTGCTTCCTGTTGAGATGACTTCAAGTCCTATCCCTCACACGTGGTATGAATCAGGCTTTGCCAACACCTACTGAGAACCAAGGAGTCTTCCAACCGGTACTCCATGCCAGCTCTCGCCAGATCACCACTGCTGTCTGTCCAACAATACCTGCTCCCATAACTTCAGTGCGGTAGTAAAAACTGCAAATCTAATATTGGAAGGCCTGGGTTCTGATTTAAATAATGTCATTTAGCGCTGTGACCCAGGTCATAGACAAATCCTTCTTCTCCTGGGAGCCTAATGTAAAATTAAGGTTTGCCTCTTCGTAGGGCTGGGACGAAGGGTGAGTGAAATGGAGTCTCTTGTTAGCGACAGGGTACATTTCGTAAAAGAAACAACTTTAGTGTTTTAGTTCAGCTCCTTCGTCTCGGGGGGTGGGGGGTAAACCTGGCCTCTATTCAGCCATGAAGTTCTGTGGTCCTGGCAGCAAAATGGAGGCTTGAAGCCAATGCTTTTTTCTTGGGTTCACAGATATGTGATATGTCCCAGTGTCCTTTGCAGGTAAGTGGAGCCTCGTGACTGAGTCTTGTTAAGTCTCCCAATCAGATCCCTGGTTTCCCTATCTCCCTCCTTCCCTGGAAGACACAGAGTGTGCATATATTCCTTTCAACATGGTTGTTTTAGAACACTTGATGGAACCTGTCAAGTGTGGCTTCCAGTTTGAGCAGATTTCAGCCTGTCGTGGTGGGAAAAGTGCTGTGGCAGGAAGCAGAGAGACCTAGATGAGGACCCAGAGTAGACAGTGTCTCCAAATGTCCACCTCTTACACTTGATTTATGTTTTCCAGGGTTCAACTCTAACACCTTCCATGGCTCCTATATTGTCACTACTCACTTGGAAGAAAACATTTAAAACATGAGCCTTGCAAGGCATACGTTGAACTGAAAGCACAATAGAGCGTTCCAAGTCCTTGAAGATGCAAAGTCACTGTTTGGACAAACACCCAGCATTTGAACCATTAGATGGAAGTGCACTCTCTAATACACGGAGGAACTGCAAACAAACCTCTCCTGTATTCAGTCAGTGCTATGGGCTCTGTATATTACACGAGCTGGTGTGGATGATTCTTCTACCAGAAACAACTCGAATCTTCTGGCAATGGGAGAAAAAACCAAGAGCTATTGTTTACTGGAGCTATTAGAAAATCATCGTGTGTGTGGTGGAGTGTAGTGGGGTGGGGTGCTGGCCATGCTAAGTGGTTCCTAACTGAAAAGATATGAAGAAAGGTTTCCATTGGGAGAATTCTGTCCTTGGGGGTTTTGTGGTAAGTTGATGGGTGAAATTTCTCAAGTGTAAGCTACTAGAATGTTTTGAATTCAGTCAAACTTTAGTCCAGCATATTGCTCCCAAGAGATGATGGAGGAGAGAGAGACAGAGAGAGAGAGAGAGAGAGAGAGAGAGAGGAACCATATTTTGAGACCACCTTTTCTCTATCCTTCCTTTTCTCTCTTTTCTCATGGTCCCGCCTCCCAGATCTGAAGGCCTTTGAACATAAAAAAAGAGATGGAGGAAAAGGGCACATTTTGATGATTTACTCCAATGTGCACACTTCAATCTATGCATAAGAGAGGCTCCAAATCATCCCCAGACCAACATCACATCCTCAGCAAAGGAACCCTCTTAATTCCATCCCTGAAGTCTCCATTAATCTATCTGATATATAGATGTCAGGCTTTTCTGGCAGTTGAAACGGGAAACACGACATCAGCTGGGGATTACGTTTCAAGCCATAAAGACCATGTTTACTTGCTGGTTCTGTTTAAGAATTTTCCCCTAACTATCATTTTACTCAAATGGCCTCCCATTTTATGAGAAATAAAGTTAGAACTAATAAAGGCCGCCTCTTCTGAGCTTGGCATGACATTCAGGCCCTGGCCATCTTCACTGTAACAAAATACTGAAATTATTTTGTGACAACTGTGAATGGCTCCTGTTCCCTGTTGACGAAAGTAGTTACACAAGATAACGTGGAAACAGAATGTAAACATGGGAGAATAAATATGAGGATTAAGTGATAGACATGTTAAGAATTAGAGGAAGAAGCCAAAATGTAGGAAAGGCCGAGCCAAAAGACTAGGAACTTGTCTTTCAGCAGCTTGACTGCTGCTGGGCACTCAGAGGCAGCTGAGAGAGAGAGAGAGAGAGAGAGAGAGAGAGAGAGAGAGAGCCGTGGGTGTGCAGGTGACATTGGCTCTACTGTTTTTTCTGTTTTATATGGGCCACAGAAGAGTATCCATTCCTAAACAATGTAGCTGATGTGAGAAGGGAGTCCCCTTGCTTAAGAGTTCTGAAGGATGGAAAAGCCATGAGGAACTGAGTCCTCATGATCAGAAATGTTGGCAACCTACTGTTTCTATTCAATAAATTCTTTCCTAAAGTTTTCTCTCTAAAATCAAGCCCCAAACCTCTCTCCCCTAAAGCCCTCAGAATAAGAAGTTTCTAAGAACTCTGGTTCCTCGTGTTTTGTTCACAGCAGGCTGCTCAGAGGGTTTTCTGGATTCTGTGGAAGCCAAGAAACATGTGCGTGTATGTGTGCATGAGGCAGCTGCCAGAACTGTTCCATTGTAGCAGTTGGGGGCCTCCCCCCCCCGATACTGGACACCTGTGCAGTGCTCTGACACAGCTGACAGAAAGCTTGAGTGAGGGAAGATCTCTTTGACTCAGCCTTTCAGGGGGCTCCATTAGCTATGGTGGGACAAGCATGCTGGAGTTCCAGGTGGCCAGAGCCTGTGGCTGGCAGAGGCTGTTCATATCCTGGTAGACCAGGAAGCAGAGGGCGGCTGGAACCAAGAACCAGGCTGTATCTTTCAAGGGCTCAATCGTAGTGACCTCCTTCCTCCAGGTAGCACCCTCCCTGAGAACAGCTACACTGCATTCCAGCATGGCCCCACCCTCCTAGGAGCAGGCCTTTGAACACAAGCTTATGGTGGTCAGCCCAGACTCAAACCATAACAGCTTCTCAGTTTCTTTCCATTAAAGGTTGCCCTTTCTGTCTTTCAAAGGAATGATAACTGGTGTTTTACTTTAGCAGCACAGACTGTTGCTTTCTCTTCACCGTTTGCACTTTATGGGAGCAGCCTGCTCAGAAGAAATGATTCTACAAGGCAGTGGTTCTCAACCTTTGGGTCGTTGAATCATCTTTTCATAGGGGTCGCTTGAGTACACAGACATTTACATTGCAACTCAGAACAGGAGCAAAATTACAGTTATGGAGTAGCAACAGAAATAATTGTGTGGTACGGGGTCACCGCAGCATGAGGAACAGTATTAAAGGGACACAGCATTAGGAAGGTCGGGAACCACTGATCTAAGCAGAGGAAAGAAAAAGCAAGGCTTTTTGATACTGCCAGCATGGAGTATGACAATGTCCAAGCTGCATCCCCTGACGTCAAGGAATGTAGCCATGTGAAACACGAGACTCACAGTGCTTGATTCATTTCACTTTTTGAGGAAAACCCAGTGACACCTGCAGGACACTGCACCGTGCTTGCTTGAAAGAGTTCTGAGTTAAGTATTTGATTGCACCACAGTTCTTTGGATATTACTGTGTGGTAGATGAGCTTCCTTCCAGTGGGGTTGCGTTGATACGGAATTGTAGATACATCACCAAGGGGCAGGAAATGAGAGTACAGAGTCTGCTCTCATTCCAAGGGTGAAGAGTTCTGCAAATTCTGGCGGTGAGGACACACCATCAGCATTCAATCCTGTCTCCTGGAGGATAAATGATTGGGATGTTGCTGTGTAAGTTTCCGTGTGGTTTTGACAGCACCTACTGAGTCGTTACTACATCAGTACTGTTTGAGTGGTTTGGACCTAAATGCTCAGAGAATGGTAGGTTTTCAGGCAGTTCTTTGGAACTAAGGGTACGGTGAAAAAAGCCTCTGAGACACTCAGGGCAATATGAATCCCAGTGTTGATGGACCTTTGACTGTGTATATCAAGTATGCTACTCATGAATATGAATGCTTTTTAAAATTAAACTAAACCAGAAGACAAAGGCTATGTGGCATGTAAACAGTGCTGCAAGGAGCAATGTCACTGTGGTTATAATTCAGGGGTAATCAATGAGACGCCATCGGCATTCCTAACATGGAGTCAATGTGCACAAACTTTTAATATAAGCCTAATTATGACTGTCTCTTTGCATGAAACTGAAAATATTGAAAATGCTGACATTGGGGAGGTGCCCTTGGACCAAATCTTCTGAAGTCAATAATCTATTATGATTTTCATTTTGCAGCAATAATGCTATTATTTCAAAAGATCTGGAAAATCAATTTGGCCTTCAGTATATCTGTGTAATAATGACATCCTAATTAAAAATCCCAATCTGAAGAGTACAAAGGATGAGGTTTAATCTCTAATCAATGAACACCAAGTCCAGAAGTTATAGACGCAATCACCCTTTTTAATGAACTTTCTTACTTTCCCCAGATTTGGTCTGCTTTTCTCTGTAGTTTTGGAAGCCCTGTTGGCGAGGAAACATATCTCAGGAAGCAGAGACAATTGGGTGTAACAAGAATGTAAATTAGAGCTAGATGCATCAAAGAAAATACATCTTCGGAATAGTGTGGGTTTCTTTTTAATTGGAATTTATAATTGCCCCTAGTTATAGGACATGTTTCACATGTTCCCTTTGAGAGGCTCGGAAGGGGTGGAGCCTGTCCACTCCAGTCACAGGAGCTATAACCTCGACATGTTAATTAGATATTATTTTGAAATATGTAAAAGGGATTTAATACTCAGCAAAACATATCATTTATTGTGCTGTTTATTCAAGAAAATAAAATGATACACAAGTTGAAAAATCGTCAGCTCTGGAAATGCAGGAGGGTAAAAGCAGGAAGGCTCCTTGCCACTGACAACATGGGTTTTCTGCTGTTTTCTCTAGGCAAAGGTGCTTCTTTGTAATAGCCCAGTGTCAATGACCTAAGACTAGACAAAGGAGGTGGGCCTAAATGATTTATGGCTTCTGGACACCCATCCTGCAGATAAAAAGAGGGGTCAGGGGAGGGTCAAGAACCTTTTCCTTGAAAGGAATTTCTGGTGCCCTATTACCTGGCTGCTAGAGGCTGATTAAAACAACCTTTTTGGCTCTCTTTTCACCAGAGACCCTGATCTCTCATGGTTCAGTGGAATGACTGTGTGGGACAGAGCAGAGAACAGATGAACAGACAGATGTCTCTTTCTAAGCTTGCCCTTCTAGATCAGCCTGGAGCCTGGTGGGAAGTGTATTGTGTATCCAGCACTACAGAAGATGCAGGGAACACACAAGATCAGGGTTCTCTATGGAGATGGGAGCTTACAATCCTTCAGAATATGGAGCCCTTTCCCAAGATAAAGATCTAAGTCTCCTGGAACTTGAAAGAGGAAGATTGGTAGTGAAAGGGAGTGTTGATTACTATAAAGCTCTGGAGCAGCAACTCTCAACCTATGGGTCGTGACCCCTTTGGGGTTGAATGACCCTTTCACAGGAGTTGCCTAAGACCATTGGAAAGCACAGATATTTACAGTACAATTCACAACCGTAGCAAAATTACAGTTATGAAGTACCAACGAAAATAATTTTATGGTTGGGGATCACCACTACATGAGGAACTGTATTGAAGGGTCACAACATTGGGAACGTTGGGAACTCTTGCTCTGCATAGTAGACTCTGGCCCAGTGTTCCTGGCCACTATGCCCTGGAGAGTCAGCATAAACTAAAATATGTATTTAAGGTATGGTTTCTCCAGGCATACTGTGATTGCAGTTCCACCATCCACCAAAGAGCTTACTGCCAAAATCAGTATAGAATGCAGAAGCAATAGGAGCAAAATTCTTTACATGAGCTCCTCACACCAGACCTAGCAGGCATCACACACTTCAGCTAAGAGCCACCAGAGATGAGATGGCCTCTGCATTTATCGCCTTTATGTTACTGTAACAAAATGCCTGACAGAAACAACTGAGGGAAGAAAGGTTTATTTGCCTCATGGTTTCAGAGAGAGTTCAGTCCATTGTGAGGGCTTGTGGGAACATCTCGGTCTGTCATTGCTGGTATTCAAATGATAGTGGATTATAAAGGAAAGATGGCAGCGGGAGTGGGTGTAGCCTTCAAAGGTTACTCCTAGGGATATACCCCTGCCAGCTAGGGCACCCCTAAAAAGTTTCATAGCCTTCAAAAAAAATCACCATCTGCTGGAGTATGATTCTTAACAACATGAGCCTGTGAGGCTCATGTTCCATGTGAAGTCCAAGATCACATCTGTCTGTCTGTCTGCCTGCAACATACTTCATGGACACTTAGGTCAATGGTGTTTCTCAAAGGGTGTCCAAGAGTTGTGTCAAATCACAGGGTCTGGTTGAGATTAGGGAATTCCAGTGATTATGGGTTAGGGAATGCCTGGTAATGGGAGAATCATACTGGTTCATACAGAATCGTACACATGTGAGGGCTCTGAGTCTGTAGAAGCTGGTCACACTGCCTTCTCACAGCAGACCCAGCCATCTACAGGGTGGTATTATTGAGCCAGAGGATGAGAGACATGAAAGGGTCTCATCCATGGGCATTGTTCTTCTCCCTGCCGTGCTGGCTCCCCAAATGCCATCTTCTCACACAGACAGTCTTGGAGAACAGAAACAGCTGCTTCAGGATACTGGTGCTGTTCATCTTTGGATACCAACACCTTGCCACTTCTGCTTCTCCTCTGCCGTGAAATGCAGGATGGTTGTTCTCTGGGAAGGAGGAAACCCATGAAGCAATTATTGGGAGAAGATGTAAACAGTTTCTCCCATTCTCTCCCCTATTCCTGCTGTCTTCATGGACTGCCTGCTCCATCTTCCATACGGGGAACTCTCCCCAACCAGGAAAGAGGTGTTGGAGGGAATGCAGGGGGGGCACATCCCTTAAAAACCCACTCGTGTCTAGGCTTCAATGGTATTTTCTGCACGCACCTCAGCAGAATTTCCTGTGGATTTCAGATCATCCTTTATTTCCAATTACACTCTTGTTCACATTATCGATTTGGAGGACACAAATGTTGAATGACAAGCGAGGCAGAAGAAGGAGGGAGGGGAGAAGAATTCCATTTTGCCTGAAGGAGAAGATACTGAAATGCCACCCCGCACAGCATCTCCGAAGCGTTCATCAATGTGGCAGAGGCTGGCTCAATTATCTTTGTGTCAGATGATTATCTGAGAGCTTAATTTAATCTCCATTATCCTCCCCCGTCATATTTCAATTAAATCTGCTATCAGAGTGTTAACACATCTTTGAACCTGCTATTTCTTCAGTTAATTTTCCACTAAGAGGTGCTGGAGAGTAACAGATGTCATAATTATACAATTATTAAGTGTATCTGACACTCGTTCTCTCAGGATTTTGTGGCTGTGTAGGAGCGTTGGAAAATTAATCTGATGGCAATATGCTTCCGTTGTGATCCGTAACACCACTGCAGGCTGGGGGCTGTCCTCCTGCTGTTCCTGAGGCTGCCACCAAGAAAGATGCAGGGTTAGCTGGCTGTGAGGCAGGTTCTTTCCCCTTTTGTACATCTGGTGAGCTGAATGAGTTCATTAGGCCAAGCAGAGGCTCAGAGGCAGTTTTGATTTTTTCCAACCTTCTGGGAGTCCTCAGGAAGTAGAGCAGGCAGATCTCCATACTGAGGAAAGTGGAGGTGTTGATGTGATTGACAGAAGTTAACCTTGACTTTGGCTGGGAATTGGCTATGAGCTCAGTCCTTGAATGCACCACATCCTCTCTCTGCACTTTGGTTCCATGATGAATGAGCAGGTGGCTCGGTAAGCTACTGCCCCACCAGCATTCCATGAAAATCCTTACAAGCTTCTCTCATTTGCACGTGCATGAGAGAGAGAGAGAGAGAAATTTAATCTTAAATATCCTTCAAAGTTCATATGTAACAAGCCCATGGAATGACCATCCCCTTCTGTCTTTGCTTTCTGGTGTCCATGATCTGAGCAGCCAAGCTTTATCACCTTACCACATGCTCCCATGATGCTCTGCCTTGCCATAGCTCAACAGACTAAACCAGTTGGAGACCCAAACCCCCAGAATGGTGGAGCCAAAACAAATCTCCCTCCTTGACTTTGATTTTCAAGTGGTGCATTCTCTTCCTTTTTTCTTCTCCTTCTACCTTTCCATCCCTCTTTTTCTTTCACGCACAGGCTTCTAGCTATTTAAATTCTCAAAATTGTTTAATTTGAGGTCTCTGTAGCACGCAGCCATTAAGAACAAATGGTCATCAGGGCTTCAAATCACAATTCTGACATTTGCTAACTTGTAACCCTAGGTAGATAGCTTACCCTTCCACCACTGAGCTTTTATTTCTTTTCCTATAGCATAGTGATGATATCATAAAACTAGTTTCAAAAGATTGTTGAAAGAATTAATAAAATATTCTATTTGCCACTGTGTATTTGTATATGTGGTTCATGTATAGGAAAGGTGCTGGAACATTATAAAGAAAGCTGAAGTTAGTAGATGTGTAGACTGCGTATGACTCAGCGTCTTTGAGAATTTCTTTTTGGTATGATGTAGTGTTTTGAACATCCCTTAAAAACACTACTGTGTCTACAAGTCCTGACTTAGGAGCAAGGATCAAAAAAGAGACTGGCCAAAGCACAGTTCCTGCTAGTGACACCATGTGGCCCAAAGCAACACTCTTCTCTCCCAGTCCAGAGCCTCGTGGTCTCCTCATCCATGTGGTCCGATCACAGGGCTGCCAAATCGTTTTCAGGTGGCTGTGCTCCCATCTAATCCTCTTCCTTCTGCAGAAGTGCTCATGTGGATAAAAGGTAAGAAACACTCGTCTGCAGCACAGGTGGCATGCTTATGGGTGGGACTCAGAGCTCTTCATTCGATGGGAATGTTAGATTAAAAATTACCGCTTACCTCCAGCACAAGGTTCTAGTTAATCCAATATTATGATGAGAACAGCTCTTTGTTTGTGTGGCCTTCTGTCCCCAAAGGCTTCCAAGATGGCTCTGGGCTACCATAGAAGACATGTAGAAAGGATCATTTTATAAAGTAATTTTTTTAATTAAATTTTTATTTTTTTATATTAATTACATTTTATTTCCTTTGTATCCCAGCTATAGCCCTCTCCCTCATTTCCTCCCAATCCCACCCTCCCTCCCTCATCTCTTCCCTGCCCCTCTCTAAGTCCACTGATAGGGGAGGTCCTCCTCCCCTTCCATCTGGCCCTAGTTTATCAGGTCTCGTCAGGACTGGCTGCAATGTTCTCCTCTATGGCCTAACAAGACTGCTTCTCCCTGGGGATGGAGGGATCAAAGAGCCATCCACTGAGTTCATGTCAAAGACAGTCCTTGTTTCCCTTACTACAGAACCCACTTGGATACTGAGCTGCCATGGACTACGTCTGAGCAGGGGTTCTAGGTTATATCCATGCATGGTCCTTGGTTGGAGAATCAGTCTCAGAAAAGACTCTGTGCCCAGATATATTTGGTCTTTGTGGAGCTCCTCTCCTCTCTAGGTCTTACTAGCTCCCCCTTCTTTCATATGATTCCCTGCACTCTGCCCAAGGTTTGGTTATGAGTCTCAGCATCTGCTTTCATACACTGCTAGGTAGAGTCTTTCAGAGGCCCTCTGTGGTAGGCTCCTGTCCTGTTTCTTGTTTTCTGCTATTCCAATGTCCATCCCATTTGTCTTTCTAAGTGAGGATTGATCATCTTACCCTGGGTCCTCCTTCTTGTTTAGCTTTTTTAGGTGTACAGATTTTAGTATGTTTATCCTATCTTATAGGTCTAGCATCCACTTATAAGTGAGTATATACCTTGTGTGTCTTTCTGCTTCTGGGATACCTCGGTCAGGATGATCTTTTCTAGATCCCGCCATTTGCCTGCAAATTTCATGATTTCCTTGTTTGTAATTGGTGAGTAGTTTTCATTGTGTAAATGTACCACACTTTCTGTATCCATTCCTCTGTTGAGGGACATGTGGGTTGTTTCCAGGTTCTGGCTATTATGAATAAAGCTACTATGAACATGGTTGAACAAATGGAAAGACCTCCTATGTTCTTGGCTTGGCAGGATTGACATAGTAAAAATGGCCATCTTACCAAAAGCAATCTACAGATTTAATGCAATGCCCATCAAATTACCAACACAATTCTTTACAGACCTTGAAAGAAAAATTCTCAGCTTCATATAGAATAACAAGAAACACAGAATCACTAAAACAATCCTTTACAATAAAAGATCTTCTGGAGGTATCTCCATCACTGATCTCAAGGTGTATTATAGAGCAACAGTAATAAAAACTGCATGGTACTGACATAGAAACAGAATGGTGGATCAATGGAATCGATAGAAGACCCAGAAATAAACCTACACACTTATGGACACCTGATTTTTGACAAAGATGCCAAAACCATACAATGGAAAAAAAAGGACAGCATCTTCAACAAATGGTGCTGGTCCAACTGGATGTCTACATGTAGAAAAATGCAAATAGACCCATACTTATCACCCTGCACAAAACTAAAATCCAAGTGGATCAAAGACCTCAATATAAAAACAGACACACTAAACCTGTTAGAGCCTTGAAATCGTTGGCACAGGAGACAACTTCCTGAAAAGAACACCAACAGCACAGGCTCTAAGAGCAACAATCAATAAATGGGACCTCATGAAACTGAAAAGCTTCTCTAAAGCAAAGGACACTGTCATCACAACAAAACAACAGCCTACAGATTGGAAAAGGATTGTCACCAACCCTATATCTGACAGATGTCTAATATCCAGAATATATAAAGAACTCAAGAAGCTAAACAGCAAAAAAATACAAAATAAAAATACAAAATAAACCATTTTTAAAATGGGGTACAGAGCTAAACAGAGAATTCTCTGTAGAGGAATATAGAATGGCAGAGAAAAACTTAAAGAAATGCTCAACGTCCTTTGCCATCAGGGAGATGCAAATCAAAACTACCCTGAGATTTCACCTTACACCCATCAAAATGGCTAAGATCAAAATCTCAAGTGACAACACATGCTGGAGAGGTTGTGGAGAAAGGGGAACACTCCTCTACTGCTGGTGGGAATGTAAACTTGTACAACCACTTTGGAAATCAATCTGGTGCTTTCTCGGACAATTAGGAATACTGCTTCCTTAAGATCCAGCTATACCACTTCTAGGCATATATCCAAAATATGCTCAAGTACACAACAAGGATATTTGTAATTTTCTTTTATAGAATTTCATTTGACTAACCATCCTCTGTGGGGCATTGCTGTGGTTGGATGATGAAATGTGCTCCACAGGCTGATCTCAATACTTTTTCTGCAGCTGGTGGTACTGTTTTGGGAGACAGTGGAAATATTGGGAAATAGGTCGATGGGGTAGGCTCTAGGATATCTATCATCTCTGGCTCCTTCCTGTCATGTTTTTATTTTCTGCTTCCCGTTTATCCAGAAGTGAAGAACAGCTCTGGCACACAGTTCTGCTGTGCACAATCTCAAAAGCCTGAGCCCTCTGAACCCATGAGCAAAAATCAATCCTTCATCCTTTAATTCATTTAGGTCAGGTGTTTTGGTCACCATGGTGAAACATGAAAAAATACAGGCTTCTCAATTGTTTCTTATTCCTCATTAAAACTGGATATTTGGTTGTAAAGAACTTCCTCTCACATGGGTGGGATCCTAGATAATTTTCTACCTGAAAGGATTTGCTTCTTTTCTCTTAGGGAAAATATCAAGATTATCTAGAAAGGTCTTGGTGTTATGCCCCATGCTCATTAGAGCTGCACAATTAAGTAACACATGTTCAGTCTCTGGCATTCTGGATAGTTTAAGTTTGCAAACTGGATGCCTTAAACAAATAGCAATGTATTATGTTTTTGTTCAGGAGGCTGGCAGTTCAGAATTATGGTCCTGGCAAAGATCTCTGGGAGAAGTCTCCAGGACTCTTGAGCATAGGTGCTTTGTTGACAACTCTTGGCTTTCCCATACCTCACTTCAGTCCTGCATCTGTCATCACGAGGTCTCTTGACCTGCATAGGTCCCTTTATGTGTTTACCCCAGCTTCTGTCGTAAGTATATGGAGGACTCAGCCCACTGTAGTGTATCTTACTCTTAACTAATTATTCCTGCAGTGACATTGGCCAAAAGGAGCCCATGAAAGAGAGTGAAGCAGCAGTTTGACTGAGTAGGAAAACAGAGCTTTATTATATCTAGAGCCCCAAGTCTGGCCAGGTACCTCACTCTAGAACAACACATTGTTTAGTGGCATGGACTTTTCCAGAGCAGAAAGTAAAAACTTCAAAATATTTGTGTGTACTTTGTACCCTGCGACTTGATTGCTGGAGGAAAGAAAGTTTCTGGTACCATGAGCTTGCAGCCGGCTGAGACATAGAGGAAAACTCCTTCTCAAAACAAAACAAACAAACAAGCAAGCAGCCTTTTGATTTTTAAACAAGATTTCACTGTTCCTCAGTCTTGCTTTGAACTCATTTTACAGCTGACACAGTCCTTGAACATGTCATCTTCCCAACTCACCTCAGAGAACTTGTCATCTTCCTAACCAATTCAGAGAAGCAGCGATCATAGACTTGACTCATCAGGCTTGGCTGAAGTGCCATGTTTAAAGTTCTGCCCTGAGAAAGACTGTGATAATTATCATCTATCCCAAATGTCACTGTAGGTCCTTGACGGCTGTTCTTAGAAGGACCAAGTTAGTTGCATCCCCTCTTTCTGTGTCCAGAACCCAGTGGCTGGAGCTTCTCACTGTTTGTAGCTCCTAGTCTGTAAGTATGACAGGCCTAGAAATTAAACGGAACTAGCTACAAGTTTTTCCAGCAATCTAACCCTCATGCAACATTCAAGTGCTAAGCTGCAAAAGTATCAGTCAGAAGTAGCTTAGAAATTAAAGGCAAAGACAAGGTTCTTCACAGAGCATTTGAGAAGCATCTTCCAGAAGGTCTCAGCCAAGGAAGGAAGTTCCAGAAGAATTTATAATGGGCTATGGACTGGAAAGTTGGACTACATTCCAGTGGTCACGTTGGCTTGCCTGTGTGAATGCACTGAGTCAGAGTCATGGACTATGCATCATCCACACTTCTGCTCCTGAGTTCTGTAGCAACTTATGAGGGTCTTGATTTAGAGGGAGCAAACACTTAGGAGGAAAGCAGAGCCTTTTCTTCAGAGACTTTCCATGCCCAGCTCATCGCTGTCAGGTACATGGATCCCAATGACCTCTCCGCACCCTGCCTCATAATCATTTTTCTTTCCCAGTTGTTTTTCTCTTTTGCTGGTTTTTCTTCTCTCTTTCTTCCTTAGTTTCTTATTTTCTGCAAAGCAATTGAGTGAAAGACTGCTCTGTGGAAGGTTTCATATACAAGAAATTACTATTTTTATGTTCCCTCCCTTAGGGTATGCGCAAGCACAATCCATACTTTTGTGGGCATTTTTCCCTATAATATTTGTAGCCAGAATGTGGAACCAGCTTCAAGAAAATTAAACAGAACAAGGGAAGCCATGTGCCCCACAATTAAAGGAAACACTCCGAGTGGCAGTAGGCGCCCAACAGGACAGCAGGTCTTGCCAAGCAGCCAGTGTGCAGCCAGAAAACATGCCAAGCTTCCCTGATTTGTAAAGGTTTTTTTTCCATATTTAGGTAAATTAATGTAATTATTTAATGCCTCCTGCAATGGTAATAGGATTGTACTTGGGCCCTTTCGACATATGGTGCTGGCAATAGAATCCTCTTTGAGGGAAGGAAAGGGTGGGGGAACGAAAGCCCAGATCACAGTTGCTGGTTTTGATGTTGGAGGTCTGCTTGGCCCTTGGCCGGCTTGGGGTGTGAAAGAACTGGGGCAATGGATTAAGGTCCCTTTCACAAGCCAGTGGGCACAGCAGGCACATATGCCACCCACTGCCATGATCCATTCTTGCACCCCAGCGGTCCTCCCGGCTCATTAGTGAAGTCTGGCTTTTGGATTTGAGACTCACCCATGTGCAGTCTCTTCCCTAAAACTTACACAAAAACAGGTAACTGAGCTCTTTTTCTTTTTCTTACTCTCCGTCATTTTCAAGGGTATCAACTGTTTTTGTTTGTTTCCTATCACTACGGCGGAAAACTTGAAACTAGGTAATTAGTAAAGAACAAAGGTTTGTTCAACTCATCGTTCTGGTCTAGGATCTTGTATGCCATCTGCAGCATCTGTTCATCTTCTGGTGAGTGCCTGGTAGTGTTTCAGCTCATGTGGAAAAGATGAGTCCAAGCAGGCACATACTGGAAAGGAAACAGGAAAAGGGCCTTGCTTAATCCACTCTTAAGTTAACTCAACCCTGAAAGAACAGAAACTCCCCCAAGAAGGGCCTTACTCCAATCATGAGAGCAGCTCTCATGACCCAAGCGCTACTAGGCTCCACACTCCACCCCTGCTTCATCAAGGAGTTAAGATCTCAGAATGTGAACTTTTGAATGACACTCCTCAACACAGCCTTACCATTCCTCCATCCGACTCTCACGTGTGGCTGCCTTAAAGACTGTATGGATCTCTCAAGTCTCTAGTCTTCCATTGATGAACACATGTATTCAAAGCATACATAGCATATGTTATATCCACCTAGACCTAAAATTTGCTGTCTTTCTTTGGAAAGAGTGCCTGGTATATGGACGTAAAGGCAGCAACTTTTAAAAAATCGATCGATGGATTATTCTGCCCATTCTCAACCAGGCTTGTGATCTCAGCAAGGAGATGATGGACACACATGAAATAAAGAGAAAGAAAGGGAGGCATGAGGAATTATGAGCGACTTCTTCTCTCAAGGGCATCATAAACTGGAGGGACAGGAAGTTTTCCATGCCAATGTTGAGCTGACTACAATAAAGGATAGGACTTTCTCAAACTGACAGAAGGAACCATCTTAGGTTATTTAAATAATGATGAACAGAATGGGAAAACACTGTGCATGGGATGTCCTGAAGAGTGGAGCGGAAGGCACTTTTTGAGGAGGGAAGGAGAAGCAGCATTAGAGTAAATAGGAGAATGAAGGAGTGAATCTTAGAGCAGAAGAAAGTCTTGGTTTGAATATAAGTCACAGCGGAGATGCTTCCTCAAAAGAATAATAATAATTATTATTTACTCCATGTGTTGGGACCTTTTAGACCATACTCTCCCATAACAATTAATCTATACCACGATGCGCCATGCTGCATTCAGGAAAATGCCTATTCCTCTCTAAGGGTAAGTCAAAGGACTGACTTAATGTATGCCTGGAATGGGCTGAAGGACACCACGATGGTTTGAAGTCAGAGAAACTGAACTGCATTTATGGGTCCACCCTGAGTGGGAAGCTGAGTTTCTCCCATTATAAGGCCAATGCACAGGCACTGGAGAAGCAGTTGCAGATCCTTGGAGACCCACCAAAGATGTTCCAAGTCTTGGATTTAGAACACCCCTCCACTTCTTCAGGACATGGAAGATTCAAGAATAAGCATGTTTCTGAGACAGAGTTCAATGGTTGCCTCCTTAATAGCTTTGCAAAGAGCAGCCCCACAGAGATGGAAATCAAAGGACTATATTATCCAAAATGGATGAGAAGGCACACACGTGGAACCATTGTGGTGTGATGAATTGAGACTGGGAGAAAAAGAGGTCGGTGCCTAGTGGTTACCTGTTGTGTGAGTGAGTGAGAGGGTGAATGAAATGAGTGAGTGAATGAGTAAATGAGTGAGTGAATGAATGAATGAATGAATGAATGAATGAATGAAATAATAATAGTCTTGAGTTCATGGTCCAAGCTTGTCCTTCATATTGTCTAACATTGTCAAGTCACAGATCCATTAGGAGTCTCTTCATCTGTTGAATGGTTATATCCCTTTTCTTGTCTTTAGGTACAATAATCACATGAACTTAGGGGTACAGGAATTCAGCTGCTAGAGTGGTATACAAAGGAAAGACCACCATCAGGATGATTGTTTATGCTTGTAGGAAGTCAGCTGCATCATCTGTGTGGCTATTGCTTGCTTTGTCTTGCAGGCAGTGAAGGAAGCAAATACTGAACTAACTGGGACAGCTCCCAGAAGCCTTTCTGGAGCCTTACTTACTGCCTGTGTTGAATTGCTATGAAAATTTCTCCACCTATATTTTTCTCCCTGGCTTACAGGAAGTTATATTATAATATATATTATCATATATACCAAGTTTATATCTATATCTATCTGTCTACTTGGTAGCACATTTCTTTTACATCCACCCATTCACCCATCTATCTATCTCTCCATCCATTCATCTGTCAATCTGTGAATTGTGATGATGTGTTAAGTGACAGCTATTTAGGTCCTGTCTCAAGAACTTAGAGCCATGCTTGGGTAGCGGATAGATGTTATTCTGCAGAATACTTAGAGACACTGGTACTGGTTCTAGTGTTAAGAAGGATTCTGAGGCCACATTTCCAGTGAACTTAGCAGAAGAGTACAATACTGTTCTCACTGATGATTAGTGAGGGGGAAAAAGTGATATTCCCCAATTCTAGGGATCATGTCACATGTTGCTAAAATAATAGTCTCCCTAAATATAACACCAAATACAATGGCTTACTTTGCACTCAAAGTCTTCTGACTTTCAGATAGCTCACCTACATGTGGCCATGCAAGGATTCAGTCTCTTTCACCCTGGTGATTTCTGTTCACTACACCTTTCTGTAGGAAGCCAGCAGAGGGGAAATGGTGGATGGTACATTCACACCTGCTTCTCAACTTCCTTGGTCAGAAAGTCACTCATGACTGTGATGTTCCCTCGGTGACAATACAGGGTTCCCCTAGCTGCAGGGTATATAGAGAAATGCAGTTGTAACTACAACATGGCTCCATACCAGCAGCTTCACAGCACCTTCAGATGTCAGCCAGTCTCTTCTGCAGTCCTGACTCTTTCCAGTCCAGCCTGCCTGAGTGCCAAGTATCCACTGAGCTCCTTACCCAGTCCATTTCTTCACGCAGTTGTCCCCCAGTGTCTTCAGTTTAAATGCTGACGGATGCTAACAGTCCTGCACTATACTTTAAAGATCTGTAGCTTGCTTGGAATGTCTGACACAAGGCAGTGCTATGAACCATTGTTATTCTCCATTTACTGTGCGTGTTCAGTTCAGAGGAGCTTATCACAGGCATCAGTATAGAAAGTTCAGGAGGAGATGGGCAAGGGATGCTCACGTGAGCCATGTTGGAGTGAGCTTGCAGAGCTGTGATTAGCCTGTGGTGGCCACAGCACATCCTCTGACACCAAGCACCAGGCAAACCAGGCAAAGCTTATGTGCTTGGTATGACAAATCTAAGTTATGGTTTTTGGAACCTTTTAAAATCTCTCTCTCTCTCTCTCTCTCTCTCTCTCTCTCTCTCTCTCTCTCACACACACACACACACACACACACACACACACACGTGCACCAGTTGAGCGAGGGCAAGGAGGGAGAGAGAAAAAAGGGGAAAATGGAGGGGGGAGGGAAGGATAGAGAGAGAGAGAGAGAGAGAGAGAGAGAGAGAGAGAGAATGCAAACAGTTGGCTGAGCCCTGGGTTAAGGAGGCTCAGTGGTATGGATGAATGACTATTGCCAGTTCTTAGATGATACCTATCACTGCCCGTCTCCTCCCACTTGCCGCTGAGTGGTACTGGAGATCCAGTGACACAGAGTAGCGCCATAAAGCTCTTTGGGACTCTACCCTGGGGATAAACAGGAACCAGGACTTGTTTGGCCACACCTCTCACTGAGGCATGGCCTTTACAACTTCATGTTTGAAGCTCTGGGCTGCTTCCATAAACACACTATTTGAACAGCATCTGGTGGCACAGTATAAAATTAACTTTACTGTATCTTGTAAGCCATATAGAGCCTTTATTGTACAGGGCCACATCAGATCTTTTCATAAATACCAGCAGATAATTTTTATCTAATTTCATTAGCTGTGGTTAAACTTTTCCCCCCCTTTCTCAAAAATTTAACTCCTTTAGTTGCTAATTGCCAGGCCTTTCGGCACCTCTATCACTCTGCCAGAGAGGTTCCCAGAATGCCGCTCCAGGGCCAAGTCCCTCTTTGGTCTCCACAGTCTCTTTCTCAGCCTTTTGAACAGTAGCGTCCCTGTGTTATGACTCATTGTAGGTTCATCTTCCAAACAGCCGACAGGCACATTTGTCCACACTGGCAACCCACAGTTATCTCAACAGCAGGGAAAGGAGAATGGCTGGGTAGAAAGAGGATGTCAGCACTAGGTTTAGATCCAAGCTCACTTTTCTTGCTCTGTGATCATGGCCGAGCAACAAGCTCTCTGTGCTAACCCCTTGCAGTGGTGGAGTTAACACAGAACAATTTATTGCTATCTGTGACACACCAGGGACTCAGGAACCTGTCAGAACACAGTGACTGGTCTGCTCTTAAAGCCTTAAGACAACCGAGGTTTATTTATCACTCAGTGTCCAAGATGGCCATCATCCCAGAAGGATCCAGGCTTCGATAGTCTTGAGAACTCAGTTGCTACCCTTGTGGAAAAGGGAATGCAGAAGGGACTGCAGGAGGCTGCCTGGAGTGGCTTAGGCATGGAATAGCTATGGTCGTTGCTCTTATTCTCATACCATGTATCTGCACCAGTTGGAGGTGGGCACATGTGGAGTTCAGAGCAGCTGTATAGAGAGAAGAGACTCAGATATAGGGCAACAGCAGAAGCTTCTGCCTCAACAGTCAGCAGAATTGGGAAGTGAGAGCTCGGCCTCTTCTATCTCTGGACTCCTTTCTCCCCGGGAGTCAGGGCTCACGCTCTGTTGGCTTCCTAGGGTGCCCTTCACTGCCTGCTCTCTTGGTTTGTTTCCCAGTGTACCTGGGGATTTGTGACCAGGAGAGCCTGCCCTGGAGCAAGCGTGAGGTCAGGGCATGTCCAAACCCCCAAATTCTTGTCTTGAGACCAGCAGGAGTACAAGTCCTCCCTCCCTACCCTGGGCCTGCATGTCTCAGAGCACATTGCTTCACAGCCCCCACCTCTGCCACTCTTAAGGTGGTTACGTAGCCTAGTGCCCAGGTCACAGGTTAAACTTCCTCGATCCTCATAAGGTCATGTCCAGCAAGCACCTGGAATTACTCTTTATGCAAATAAGGCAATCACACCACCTTGAACCAGGCCAATGATGCACACTCAACTCCAAAAGCCTCTACCCACTCCCCAGAGGTTTAAATAGCCTTTAGTCTCCCGAATTAAAGCAGCTGCTCAATGAAGCCTGCCTCTGGAGAGTCTGTGTTCATTGTGTTCACCACTGCCTGAGGTCCCTGGTCTTGCCTCACTCATTCTTAATTTTATGGTTGGGGGGAGTAGCTGGAAATGACATGGGCCTCCTTCCTCTATCCCACACTATTGAATCTTTGGGAAGAGGATGAGACTCTAGCGGCCACCACCGGACAGGAGATGTGACTGGAAGAAGTGAAGTTTGATCAGAAGGAAATAGAACAGCACGGGGCAGGTCACCTGCTCTTTCCATTCCCAGCATGCAGATTCTCCTTGCATCCTGAAGCAGCCTGCTCTATCGTTCTAGGGTGTGTTGTGTAGAACAGTACTGCCCAAGGTACTGCATTTCGTGGCTTCATAGACCTTTGCATCTCACCCTCACCAGTCTGGGCTTGTGTGTCCAGATGTCACTTATTAATATTCTCTCTCTCTCTCTCTCTCTCTCTCTCTCTCTCTCTCTCTCTGTGTGTGTGTGTGTGTGTTTCTCTCTGTCTCTTTCTCTGTCTTTCTGTCTCTCATCCTCCCTCCATCTTCTCTTTCTCCTTTCCTTTTCCCATCCCTTTCCTGAGATCAGCTGAGATGAGCCCCTGAGATGAACCCGGGGTCATGCGCATTTGTACATATCAAATAGGTATTGTATTACTGAGCTACAAGCACACCAAGGTGTCTCATCTTAATCCCGGCCACTTTGTTGTTGTTGTTCTGTTTGTTGGGTGACTAGGGCTGATGGCGATGTCCTTCCGTTGATTGTCTGTTCTAGTATGGTTTGTTACACTCTCAAGTTTCTTTTTCTCCTTTTATTTTTGGCAGTTTTGTGGGTCAAAACCATGGCCCTATAAATGTTAGCCAAGTCCTCTGTCAACTGAGGCACCTACCCAGGCCCCAAGTTTCTGAATAGTGAATATTTTCTGTTTCTAGGAAATTTTCTGGACCTGGGCTCTTATAAGAAAAACATGTAAAACTATTGGAGACTTTGGAACATGTTGCCTGCTATCTACTCAACTCTGTGGGATCCCCTTACTGGGACATGGAATGAAAAGAACTGCAGGTAGGAGGCACCAAGCACACAGAGGGAATTTGTTTTATAACCTGCTGTCCAGGACTACATTAATCCTTCCGGAGGGCAGTGCCCTACTGAACTGAAATCATTCCACGAAGTCCCATTTTTTAAAGGTTTCACCACTTCTCAGTACTGCCACACTGGTTTTGAGCTTAAAGCCTAAGAACCCTTGGGGGACCCACCAAGCCATTCCAGACCACAAGGCTGCTATGCCTCGGGGTTCCTGAATGAAGCATGTCTTACTGCCGTCTGTCATCTGAAGACTGTTCTCTGGACTTTTTCTTCTGCACAGAGCCATCTTTTCTCTAGACTGAGTCCTGCCTCTCTGTTACTCTATTTCAAACCTCACCCAGGTACCTCTTTCTCAGGAAGACCTCAATGGTTCCAACAAAGCCTTCCTTCTGCTTCTGCAGGTCCCAAGTTCATCCCACAGTCTTAGGTTTTTCTGTACTTTTCTCTTGTGACTCTGTAAATCATACATGTTTTCCCTGTCTGGCTCTAAGCTCAACTGTGTATAAAATAACATTATCCCAGTTTGCTTTTACACTGTTGCCAGCACCTGATGCATTTGTCACAAGGAACATCAAGACATATTTGCTGAGTTTTCTAGTACCTGCCCCTATGGACCTCATTGACCCCCTGACCCAGAGTAAGATGACACACACTAACAATAAGAACCTCCCCATACAGCTTGCAAGTCTGTGATTATACATGAACTGATGTCTAATTAATCCACAGGGTGAGTTTACATTCTTACACACCTGTTTTGGAAGCATTTGCCCTTTCAACTTGTTCCTGGGCTATTGTGGGGCTGACAGGAAAGGTTTCCACAGTGGGCATGCACCTGTGGTGAGCATGTCTAGCCAAGACACGGAATGCTGTTTACCCCCCCCCCCCCCCCGCCGTGTGCATGCATGTGTGTGCCTGCCTGCATGCGCCTGTGCATAAGGTGGAAGGTGTGTCTGAAATGCATTATAAATTCAGGGCAGGTCTCCTCATGACCTCATTATGGGGACTTAGATAACACCTGAGGTACTCGGATTTGAAAATGATTGATGAGGCTGTCCATTTGGATTCCAAAACCATTCCCAGCTCTTTGCTCAACCCACCCCTGCAGTTCCCTAGGGTTGTGACACCCTATGCATGAAAGAGGACAATAAAAGAGAGGAAAGCTTTGTACCCAACACTTACCCTCAGACCTTCCCCAGACAGTGTGTACTCCTCATGGCCAAGGAGACACGAGGGATCCAAGTCTATGTCCCTTCCCCTTACATTTTTTCAGAGGTCCCAACTGCATCTTCCAGCAATGTCTACCTCTCTAGTCTGAGATCAGAATATCCATCTTGTATAAATTTCTTATAGGATCAGGCATCTTATTGGCAGCTGGATGCTCAGCTTCCAAGCCAGAGCCCAGGACACAGTTGGTAGCAAAATATTTTTTAAGTATATGGGAGTCTAGTCTCTTATTCCCCACTCTATCTTCTTGTGCAGAATTCCTGTTATGTGGACTGTCTCCATGGCTGTGATTCAATCTTAGATGTAATAAGATGCTGTAATACTATTGGAAGGAAGTTAGTTTTATGACTGAGCACTTGTGCATGCAGGACTCCAGCTATATGCTTTGTAGTTAGATATAGCCCTCTCTATTCCTCTCAGCCACCCTGTGTGATGGGGACGTGAGGTCAAAGCTGATGAATGCCAAAAGCTGGATTTGAACCCTACCCTCACCCCATTCCCAAACTGCCAAGCCCATTCTACTACTATTTCCTTTACAATGCTCCCGGGTCTGAGAGGCTCCTGTGCACCAATGACCTGTCACACAATTGTACACAACCCTCATGTCAAGCTGTTGCCAGCATGTCTGGGATTTAGTGGGTGGTGACTGGCCAATGGATGGGCTAACTCTCCTTTGCTGTGTGGATCAGGATGCAAGATAGACTTCCCTCCCCACCCCCAATCTACCCATCCTCCTGGGGCCATTCAGCTGACAGCTGTGGAGAGGACAGCCTGCTGAAAAAGGGTCCATAATTTCCCTCTGGCAAGAGACCGAGGTCCAACTTTGGAGAGGACAATTAGTGTGCTCTCAGCTGGAACAATGGGGGTAGCAACAGATGCTTCTTGTCCCAGGGATGCTGGGAGCCACAGCCTCCTGCTAATGGGAGGCTTTCTTCTTCCCGGCCCAGGAAACCTGGCAGCTCTGCCTGAGTTGAGAGGGGGTGGATTGGCTGTAGGCTGGTAGGGGTGTCTCTGGCAGAGTAAGCCTGAGGACAGAAAGCCCTCAGAGCAGCCACCACCTTCGTCAGATGGCGACCCTGCCACACCACCACACCACGTTCCTCTCGGGTGAGAATGTGCCCAGAATTACTCTCCTATAAACTAGGGTTTGGACACATTCAGAAAGTGTTGCTAAGCGAGTACAGTCCAGACATCTAGGGTCAGTTGATGTGAATTTCAATCCTAGTATTGCCATTGGCTAACAGTTGTCCTTGGAAAAGTCCTTAATAATTGCTAACCCTCCATTTACCCATTTCTGCACAGAGAGAAATAATAGTGTATACACCACAGGTTTGTCTGGAGAGAAGAAATCAAATAAAATGTGAAAAATTTGACTGTACAGTGGATGTGGTAAAGATGGCTTTGGGGGTCTCTGTGATAGTCTGAGCTACTATGAGCCTGGTGATGTCACCCCATGATAACAGGTGCATGGCCTTAGGTTTGAACTCCAGCAAAGTGCACATGTACAGAGAGAGAAAAAGACAGAGAGAGAGAGAAGAAGAAGAAGAAGAAGAAGAAGAAGAAGAAGAAGAAGAAGAAGAAGAAGAAGAAGAAGAAGAAGAAGAAGGGGAAGGAAGGGAGAGGAAGAGGAAAGGAAGGGGACTGTGCTGTGTCAAAGTGGCCTTTACAGTCTTGGAGATATTTGAAGCGAGAGAGAGCCTCTCAAGTAACTAACCCCCCAGGTCAGTTATACTCTGGTGACACCTGGGATATTGCAAGGAATGAAAAAACTGCTGTGGATACTTTTGTAACAGTGTTGTGAGATTTTTGTTTAATAGGTACCAGAGTACACTCTGGCCAATTACGCTGGAGACTTCGTTTTCAGTTTAACAAAAGCACTTTAATAATATCATTTCAGCGAACACACATCTAATCACTATGAGCCAATTCATGATACCTTCGTAGCTGGGTACCTCTCCTGGACTCAAAGGAGTCTTGGTTGTGTCTTGGTGACAGCCCTCAGGTAAGGGATCATGACACTTCCGGTCCTCTAGGATTCTACAGCTTGGGCAGTTCCGATGTCTCTGAGTGTAAGATGAAAATTCGACCAGACAGATAGCAAGCATGTCAGGCGGTTCAAAACTGCAGGATGACAGAAAGTTCCCCTCAGAGCACCAGCGTATTCTGTTCCTCTACAGGAGAGTGCTCAAGAGAGAGGGCTTCTTCACCCAGCCAGAGCTTTGGGTTTTTATACTTTTTCTTTTTAAACATGTCATCATTCTATTGTATTACTTATCTATCTATACAGGCTGGTTTCTGGCCTCCTTCTGCTTATCTCTCCAACATGTGCCTATTGGCACACTTTGTTTATATTCTCAGTACAATATGTTAACAGGCATCTGTAGCCAATGAGTGACTCTAAGTGTGTTGATTGTTTTGCCAGGCTATATATCTTTGGAGACTTGGAATGGGCTTGATTTGCATATTCGATGATGAAAATTTTGAAATTATAGAATGAGCACTGGATGTTTGACGATGCTTGTTTGTAAAATTTTCTTTCCTTTTTTTATTTTTTTTATCATGGAAATAAACCTTTTAAAAGCTATCTCTGTATCAACTTTTAGCTACTTCCAAAAGAAATTTCTCTGTCCCGGGTTGAGAGCAATACAAGCCTATGGATATAAGGATACATAGTCCAAAGGTAGTCAATTTATCATGGATACTATGTCAGTTCACCAACACGGAAGCAGTAGATTCTCCGCTAGGATCTATAACCACTCAAACTCCAGGTTCTTGGCCGGGTTTATGGTGCTAAGCATGACTTCCCACCTACTTACTGAGCAGGCCATAGATCCAGACAGATAGCTGTTGAATGGTCAAGTCATCGGGTGCCCCTCCCCAAATGGGGTATCTATGTCGTACTCTTCTCTCCAGGGTTCAGGGAACATTGTGGAAGATGGCACAGAAAGGCTGTAAGGCTCAGGGGACCAGGAGGACTGTCATGATAGGGTGTTTTGTTTCCTGGATGGGACAAGGGTGCTGTGCCCATGTCTCAACATGTGCGGTTGTCTGCAGAAGACCAAACCAGTCAATGTTTGGGCATAAAAGAGGGAGGGGTGCTCAGAAGACCCTACTTCTGGCTGAGGCACCGCAGGCAGTCAAGTACTGCTGGGGAGGAGTCAGTTTCTCTTGAGGCTACAGCCATGGCAGGTTATCCATGCCCCAGTGTTCAGCTGTACTCCTGTTTATGTTTGTATGGCCACTCCAATTAAGCTCATCAGGCTATATGTAAAAAAGAAAAAAACAAAAGGAGGAAAAGGAGACAAGAGGGGGGTAGTGGAAGGGTACATGGGAAGGGTGTTGAAGCGGTGTATAATCAAATGCATTGTGCTGTGGATGGAATTCTCAAAAGTAAAAATGACGGTTGCATACATGCATTCGCTTTTCTTTTCTTACAGAAAGTTTTAATCTTTAGTTTGTATGTAGTCCTGTTACTATTCTTATCTGCAGAAGCAAACACTATCCATCTGGATCTATACTGTGCATATGTAGTAGTTAAATTCTATATGCATACTGGCACGCACGCGCACACACACACACACACAGGCAGTTTGAAGAGTCAAGTCACTCAATTGTAATCTCAGGGGTAGGCTACTGGAACCTACTTTTTATTTGTGGTATTGGAAATCAAGCCTAGGGCAGTGCACATGCTAGGCAAGCATGCTACTACTGAACTATGACCTCAGTCCCCGGCTCCCATATACTTTATACTTTAGAGTTCCATGGAACCTAAATCAAACCTAGGTACTACTGATTTGCTCTTCCCTTTAATTCTGAAACAGTGATTGCTGGTTAAAAAAGAAAGAAAGAAAGAAAGAAAGAAAGAAAGAAAGAAAGAAAGAAA
>NW_026596034.1:6156219-6208586 GCF_907164565.1 Psammomys obesus
AAAGAAAGAAAGAAAGAAAGAAAGAAAGAAAGAAAGAAAGAAAGAAAGAAAGAAAGAAAATAAAGTTTGCCCTGGACTCTTGGTGCGGAACTGATGCCAGACCCCAAGACCCTTGCTCTCGACTCTCTGTGCACCATCGCGAGTCAGCATGGCTGCTACTGCTGACTTCTGTGATGACAGGTCACAGCAGAGTCCTTTCTACACTCGCCATACAGTCCCCTGATCTAGCTCAGTGCTCAGCTAGCTCTAAGAGAGTCTGGTCATCTTGTGGCTCCATGGAAACATTTTGTCCCAGTAATAAAGAAAAGGGCTCCAGGTATCAGCTTATGACACCATTGTGTTCCATGTAGGTTAGTCCCACTGTCTCCTGGTTTTGGATGCCCATTCACCCCCAAGGCTGGTTCACTGAGTAGCAATGGGTCTTCCTCCTACACACCTTTCTCTATCCCTCCTCTCATACTCCCTCACCTTTCTTCCTCTCTCCTTCATTCTTCCCTTCCTTCAAGTAACATTTGAATATTTATCATTTGAGTATATAACGTATATTTATTATACAATAAAATAAATAATAAATGAATAAATGAATATGTCATCATAAAAGTGAAATCTTAAACAAAATAATGAAGAATGATAGGAACCATCGTAGTACCTGATTTTAAATTATACATTAGAGCCATAGTAATAAAACAAGCATGGTATCAACACAAGACAGATACATAAACAAATGGAACAACATAGAGAATGAAGAAATAAGCCCACACATTCTGAGCATCTGATTTTCAACAAAAATGCCAAAAATACATACAGGGGAAATGAAAATCTCCTTAACAAATTATGCTGGGAAAACTGAATTTCTCACACAAAAGGAAAAAAAAAAATTCACTATACAAAAGTCAATTCAAAATGGATCAAAGACCTTCATGTAAGACTTGAAACTTTGAAAATACAGTGAGTCAACACTTTAAATAATATCAGTAGAGGCAAGGCATTTCTGAACAGGAAGCTAATTATCTAGGTTACACAAGTGAGAATTAACAAATGGGATTACATCAAATAAAAAAAAGACTTAAAAAACAGCTTGCAGAATGAGAGGAAATCTTTGCCAGTAATTTATTCAATAGCAGATTAATATCTAGACTATACAAAGAACTCAAAAAGAATTAAACACCAGAAACAATAAACAATCCAATTAGTAAGTGGGCAAATGAACAGAATGGACAGTTCTCAAAAGAAATGTAAATGGCTAATAAGAACAACAACAACAACAAAATAGCCGGCTATGGATTGAATATGACCTCAGGTATTTGGACACATGGTTTCCGATTGATGGCACAGTTTTGGGAAGGTTGTACAGCTCTGAGAGGTAGAGGAGGAAGTGGGTCTTTGGGGTAGACTCTAAGGTTTGAAGCCTGGTTCAACACTGGTAAACTGTGTTGCACATGCACTGGCTGGTGTTGGGTTTTCTTGCCCCCTTCCATCCTGCATCTCCAACTGTGATGGGGGCATCTCCTCAAACTGAGCCCAAACAAACCATCCCTTTTTCAATTGCTTCTTGTCACAACAGAGAAAAAAAACAACAAAACAAGACAAAACAAAAAACCAATGCAACACTCTTACCCTAACGGACATGCTTATCACCACTTTGCTGAGATTGCATTTCTCATCAGTCACAATGGCTAACAGCTAGGGGAAATAAGTCAGCAACGAATGTTGGTAAAGACTCAAGGTGTGGCATGTGTGCAGGGGAGTCCCTTAGACACCACTGAGGAGAATGGAAATCAGGGTGGAGTGGCTTTCAAAACCTAAAACAGAGCTGTCATCTGATCCACCTATACTGTGCCCTTCTCTGTAACCCAAAAGGTACCAAAGTGACCACACAACAGAGATACCTATTACTTACAACAGTTAAGTTATGGAGAACTTAAAGAAAATGTGACACAGACACAGAGGAAAAGAGACAGACAGGCATGTTGACAGACAGACAGACAGACAGACAGGGGAAAGAGAGAGAACAACTTGGCCATAGAGTGAAATAATATAAATAGGTAAAAGTAGAGATCATCAGGTTAAGCAAAATAAGCCAGACCCAGGAAGACAAATGCCACATGTTTTCTCTCACATGCAGAATTTAAGGACAACACTGATGAAAATCTAGTGTTCAAGGGAAGGAAGAGCACTGGAGAATAATTAAGGATGTAAATATGATCAAAGTGCATTCTGTGCATGTATGAAAATGTCATAATAAAGTCTGGGTTTTTTTTTTGTTACAATTAATAGATGCTAATTTTAAGATGCCAGCCAAATAGCATAAATGCATCCCACGTGATTAAGATGGTCAAACCTGCCTTAGCTGGGTGGAGGTGTTTTCAAAGCTGTTCAGTTGCGCTTCTGAGGTATAGAAGGATCTTTAGGGAACAGTTCGTCCTAGCTCCATATGCTACAACTCCCTGGGTCTCGAGGCCTTCCATCTCAAAGGATAACACTAGGGCAGGTTTCCTGACAAATTCTCATTTTCATTTCTGGATAAGCTTTCAAGCAAGGTCAAGGGACCACAGCCGGCTGGGAAGGTGTGATATGCCCTATGAGATGCACAGGAGGTAGACAGTTGTTTGGAGATTCCGGCACCAAACTCTGCTTCCTGTGGGGTAGGGGACAGAGGAGCAGCTGTTTGTGAACTCCCCAGCAGATGCCACCTGGTGGCCACCCTGACATGTCACCTGGGCTTTTCTGAACTACCTGGTGGAAAATGGCTGCCTTGACACTCAAACGCAATGTGAGGCTCTCGGGACAAAAGAGAAAGAGTGGATGTGACAATGAGGACTTCTCTCTTCAAGGACTCACATTCCAAGGAAGGAAAGGAAGCAGTTGTGGTCAGCTTTACCCATCAGCTTGGCTAGGCTATGGTGCCCTGTAATCCAAGTAAACACTAACCTAGGTGTTGCTGTGAAGGCTTTTGCAGATGTGGAAACAACTGCACTCAGCTGACTGTATGTAGAAACATCGTCCTCCTCAGTTTCAAGAGTGGATGACCTATGCAATTAGTCAAAGGACCTAATTAACTAAACTAAGGTGCCTCTGATGAGAATCTACTCATGGTCTGAATGCTAGCTCCTGCCTGGGTTTCCGGGTTTTAAACTGATCCTTCAAATTTGGACTTACCAGCCCTGTCAATCACAGTTCACACACACACACGCACGCACACACCCCCCAATCTATATGGATATATGCATGTATGAATACTTACATGTATGCATACAAAGTATCATGTATTTACATGTAAAATCTAGAAAAATATTCATAAAAGTATTAGGGGACTTTTTTAGGGAAAAGGGAAGAGAACCTGAGTTGGCAGACATGGAAGGATGAGTGAGGGGCAGGTGAATATAATTAAAGTACATTATCTGCACTATTAAACTCATAATGAAAACATTTATTGTATACAGTATATTGTAATTGAAAATATATATGTATGCACACCAATCAGTCAGTCAGTCATAGATCTCGTACCATTTCTTCAGTAGAATCCTAAACCAACAACCCCATTTACATTATCATTTGCAACAAAAAGGCATGTCCTGATGGTAATGAGAGCCAGGAAAAAAAGAAGTGGGTGATAAGGCTTAAGGTAATGAGGCAGGTATTTGAGGAGGGGGCTAGGAGGCTTCCTGGGTGAAGGATATGTGAGGTAAGACCTGGAAGACTAAGGAGGAGAGGCAGATGAGGTCTACAGAGAAGGAGATGATAAATCCAAGGGGCCAGAAAAGAGGATGCTGCCTGCCCAGAGAAGAGGGAATACAGGGAGAAGCTCACTGTCAGACCAGGAAACCAAGAGGCCATGGACAGGGAGCAAGGCGGCCATCTAATGAAGATGGTAGCCATGGGAGTTTCTAAGTACAGACTTTAAGAGAACCACTGACATTCGTTTTATTTATGAAAGTGATATTTTCATTCCCCTCCAGGCTCCCTTACAGACAGTATGTGAGAGTCATGAAACACAGCAAAAGAAAGAGTTCAAAAATAGAGTGCATAGGAATACAGGTAAGAGGTGCTTTTAGTGAGCTGGATGTAAACCAAAGCCTATGCAGTTGATGCACAGATACTTGTAGACTCTTGCTTTTTAAGTGCTATTTTATTTGGGGGTTTCCTTAAAGCTTGTACCTCCCTTCCAACCTCTCAACCCCAGGCAGGGGAAAAAGGTTGCACTGGAAAGGGGACATATACTTCTTAACTTCTTCTGGCTGGGTAGGCTCATAGGATTCTTTTGGGGGCAATACCAATTTCAGTTGCCAGGATATCCAGAGATCCACATAACCAACAAACCAGAAAACTCAGCAAGCTGTCCTCCTCCACCTCCTTCAAGCTGTCACCCTTTCTTCCTGGGGGCTATCATATTTATACCCCTCAAAGTCGTCAGAACTCCAGCTGGCAAAGACCACGCTCCTGCACTAGGCAAGTATCAGCTGCAGACAAACCAAAATCCCACACTTGGGATTATAACAAAAACATGTTTACGTAACATAGCTGAGTTTTTAAAGAAACCAAAACTTTCATTACAGATCCTTTTAGATTAAATACAAATTCACCACCAAGTGTACAAGACTGGACTCTTCCAGACTCATCTGGACTTGGTTCTGCACCAACCTTAGGAGAAAACAGGTCCACAGCAGAGGGGCAAAGCTCCATTCATTGTCTGGCCTTCATAGCCCTGCCAATGTCTCCTCCAGGAATTTCTTTCAGCTGCCAGTCTCTGCAGATCAAGACCTGTCCAGAACCACTAGATCAAGATCAAGAATTTGAGGACACAACTACTATCCTTTCCTCTCTCCATATCATCAGCCTTCAGAGATCTACCATCTGGCTTTGGTGGGATGGAAGTATTTGAATATGTTTAAGGGCAGGAGACTATTGGTGTCTGTAGTGTACAGAGCTAGGAGGTCCCTGGGTATTTGCCAATAAATGCACAGTTGGATCTAGTAGTCCATGCATCAGGCATGCTTCGCTCCTATTGCATATCACCCTCCTACTGGATCTGGCTTTGGTTTTAGACATTGCTTTTCTGACAACAGAAACATGGCCCCAGGTATCATTAGCAATTTTATTTTACATCTATCTATCTATCTATCTATCTATCTATCTATCTATCTATCTATCTATCTAGCCATCCATTTGAGACAGGGTCTTTCTCTATGTAGCCCTGATTGTCCTGTAACTTTGTAACTTGCTATGTAGATCAGGCTGGCCTCAAACTTACAGAAATCCACCTGCCTCTGCTTCCCAAGTGCTAGGATGAAAGATGTGAGTGTTAGCAACTTTAAAAGAAGGATGAGTTCCTGCCCAACAACATCTGATAATCCACAGTTTCCTGGAAATTTTGCTGATATATTTTTAAGCCACCAGCAGGGTTTCCATAGACACCAGAGTATAACCAGTCCATCCCATTGGCTTTTGGTACATCTAAGTTTCCCTGACACCTTTTGCCATCCTGTCCTGTGCATTATCCCTGCACAGGTTACCCAAACATAGAAGGATGTTATAAAAATCTATTGCTTCTAATAGACTGAGGCAGGTGCTCAAAGGTTGTGTGACGAATTGCAGAGGCAGCTTCAAGCCAAGTGGTGCAGACAAGTAGAGCTCTGTAGACCTGTAACTTCTATGATTTTATTTCTCCTACCATATAGGCATGAAGGAGAGAAGGAAGAAGCTTTAAAATATCTACAACCACTCCTCCTTCTAAGAGTTTAAAAAGCCCTGACCAGGGTTTCAGCTTAAGGAAGTGGGGACTACAAAGAAGCCAGAGCAAATCCTTTCTGTATATGGGGAAGGTTTAAATTTAAATTTAAATACATACAGAGCAATGTTACCTTTTGTTTATTTAATATGTCAAAATATAGATATTTCATGTAAACAAATGGAAACCGTGCCAAGAAATATAAACTGTACTATAAAATCTCTCTTCTAACCCTAGTTATCTCTTATCTGCCCAGAGATAGACAACAGCATTAACTAGTTTTGGATGTAAACTTCTAAGTCTTCTATGATTTTCAAATTGATAAATTTGTTCACTTAGTAAAGTTACTATTTAATAATCAATTTATTGAATATATAGAGTATGTTTACCTTTCTATTTCTATAACAAAACACCTCAGACAATCATCTTACACAGACAGAAGTTTATTTGAGTTCATGCTTTTGAAGAAACCAGCCTATGATGGGCTCTATACCTTTGGGACTGTGGAATGAAGTTTATCAAGGCAGGGAGTGTAGCCAAGAGAAAGCACCCATCTCATCACCAAGGAGTGGAAGAGATGGAGAAGGGCAGGTGGATTTTAAAATCTCCTTTATGGTTGTACCTCCAATGATCTAAAGAGCTCATATGAGGCCGCACTTACTGGAGGGTCCACCATCTCTCAATGGCCCCACATCGACCAAGGGAGGATCAGGTCCAAACTACAGAACCATACCTTCAGCCATGTATTTTATCCTGAAATTAGCCTCCCACCCACTTTCCCAGCTTCACATCTTAAAGAAGATCCCAATGTGGGCGTGCTATGTTACATCCAACTGCTACATATGAGCCATGGCTTACTTAAGCTTTCTAGTGTCGACAGACAATACTTACTACCTACTTTTTGTCTGAATAAGCCAAGTAGCAGCAAACAACTAACAACTCCCACAAGCTTTTGTGTCTGCTTTTTTTTTTTTAATACATATTGAGAATTGAATTCCTGGAATATAGAGCAAGAGCAAGCCTAGTCTTAATATTAAAAGATATGTTCAAGTTAATCAGCCAGTGACATTATTTCAGCGGTTGACATACCTGCCAGTCAAGTCTTTAAAGAATCATTTTCCTTGCATTTTGGCCTTTGTGGGGTTTCACACTTTATTTTCCTTATTTGTACTCCCATCCAGCTGCTTCTGGTCTTAGCATCTGTATCAATAGCATTGAAGGTACATGTTGGATTTGTTGAACAAACAAAAGCAATTGATTGGCGAAGTAGCTGGCAGCTTGGAATCCAGTCCACAAATCTCTAGAGAGGCTTTGCTTCCTGTCTGTTTCTTGATGTAGTGAGACTACTCAGAACCAAGCAGCTGTTAGCTGAATCTGGAAAGGGGCTCTGTCACATAGCTATGGATAACCAGATGATGACACAGACACAGTTGTCTATCTATCTATCTATCCATCTATCTATCTATCTATCTATCTATCTATCTATCTATCTATCTATCTACCTATCTATCTACCTATCATCTATCTATTTATCTGTTATCACCATCAGTATCTATTAGCTATCATCTGTCTATGATCTATTATCTATCTATATCATCTATTATCGATCATGTATCTATCTATCTATCTATCTATCTATCTATCTATCTATCTATCTATTATCACCATCAAATCTATTAGCTGTGTATCATGTCTATACTCTGTCAATTATATATCTATATCACCTGTCTATCACATCTATGTATCTCTTTATCATCTATCTATCTATCTATCTATCTATCTATCTATCTATCTATCTATCTATCCATTTATTTATTTATTTACTTACTCACTTACTTATTTATTTAATTTATCTATCTATCTATTCATCCTTTGTCACTGTTTTGAGATAGGTTTTTGTGATATAGTTCAGGCATATAGTACAGCGTTGACAGTTATGTTCCACAATACATGACTTCAAAGCTTTTGATTTAAAAATATAGGACCATCATATAATATCAAGAAGACATCCATCCCTTGAGTAGCTACCTACATATTAAAATTTTTTCTTTCTTTTTTTTTTCTAACCTTTAAAGATGATGACAGGTTTTCTTTTTATGTAAAAGACAATTAAATGAAGCTGCAACCAGCATAGATGAGGTGGACATGTAGGTGCTGATTTTCACAACCAATGAATAGGCCAGCTCTTCAGTTAAACTTTGGGCTGCTCCTCCAGTTTAAGCTCTGCAGAAGCCACTGGTAATCTGGCTCCCTAAGCAGGCACACTAAAGAATTGCTTTAAGAGACTCTTACATCTGACTTCTGTTGCACATTGTACCGTTAATTTTTAGCATATGTAGCCTGCAGGCATGTTTCACACAAATCTCTAACATTTGGAGGAACCAATGATCAGTCAGAGAAACGTGTAAAGATTTGAGAACACGCGCAATTTTCACTTTATATGTTGTCAGTGGGTGACTGTTCTAAAGGTTCTTTTCTCACCACTTGGCTGAAAAGTAACCTTCAGTGTGGCGACACTCTGACACTGTTACACATTTAATGAACACACCACCACCCTAAGAAAGTTCTTCAAATCTGATAACTGCTTTCCTGGTGTTCAAAGACATGCTATAACCAGAGTTTCTGAAGCTAATTTCTGTACTTAATCTGAGGAAAAAGTATTTCAAATTCTGCTCTACTTAGTTCAACCTTCATGTAAAAGTGGGTGTTGGTGGTAGTAGCCTATATCAGTAGTGAAAATCAGTAAATAAAAGGTAATAAAAATAATGTTTAATTTACTTTGATGTCTGACATCATTTTGTCATCATTTCTTTAGATAGTTTATCCTAGAGCATACATTGTTATCGTAAGTTTTCTCTCACACATTGGGTTCCTTAAGGATAAAGGTCCAATTTTTACCTCTTTTACTGCCACTGTAGGTCCTAATGAGGGGTTAGGAGCTCACATGCACTAAATAAATATTGACTAACTTGAGAACACTTCATTTTACCAATCCAAATAAATATACTAACTAGACAATACTCACAAATTTTTAATTTGTCCTTCAAAGTACTGCAAACATTGTAGAAGCTAATTCTGAATTATTTCCCATGTTTCCTGGCATCACCAAGACTACTCAAAGTTCAGGATTATCATGAGTAAATTATAAAGCTGAGATGGTGAGATGCCCTCCACTGCAGATTCCCACTGGAGGGAAGCAGGCTTGTGCTCACTGGTTAGGATGTACAGCAGAAAGCAGCAACAATTCCCAGTCAAGTCAAAGAACAGGAATTTGCTTACATTCAATGGCATAGGTAATGAAAGAGGATGCTTCTGGATTGGCTAATTCAGTGACTGGATACCTGCAGGGCATTCTCATTTTTATCTCTGCTTCCTTGGAGCATAGCTATATCTTCAAATGATTCTCCTGCCATCACAAAAAACATATATACCTCACAGACTCATTAGTGCCCTTAAGTGGAGAAACCAAACATTTCTTCTTGTATGCTTCATATTAAAAGCAAGAAAATGGCTTACAGGAACTTTTCTCAGATTTTCCCTCTCATCTCATCGGCCAGGAGAATTTATATATTGTAATGAAAATAGAGTACTGTCTTTGGCCAACCAGGGGCTGGAAGTAGACTTTGCTGACTATCAGGGTAGAGAAGTCTCTGAGGCTCTGTTACAAAGAACAAAGAACAGTAATAAGGCAACTGCCCATTATCTGCTTTATTAAATATAGTTAAAATAACAAAAGGCAAAAGATGAAATGACAAGGTCCTCGTGTGTACAGATTAGCAGCAACACAACATTGATAAGTAATTGTTAAGTATTGTAATTGTAATTGATGAGTATCAATTACAATTTCTATTAAGTACCTCAGATGAAATAGAAGACCAAACTACTCCCATTTTTCAAAAATAGGAATATGACTAAGGTAAAAGCTGAACAAAAGACCAATAAAATTTTCTCCCAGGATTGCAACATCCAAAAACCAATAGCTCCGTTCCCAGGCCAAGATAAGAGCTGGACCCATGACTGAGCCAGGAAGCACCTCACATCCCCGACTGGGAGCCCCAGATCTAAAAGACCAGACAGAGTCTCTGCTGACAGAATCTGGGACTGTCTGTTACTGTTACATGCCCCAGTGAATGCCAAAGGGAAAAGTGAACGTCTCAAAGTTTCATAGAAAAGGCATGGATCCAAGCTGTATAAGTAGATGACCGCTTTTCAAGACATTCATTTTATTATTACATTTAACAAAAGTGTCTGTCCTTCAGGGACTGAAAAATAGCCTGTATTATGTGAGAAGCATTGGCCTCAGCCACCAGTGTGAGACCTGAGCTGGGATCTAAGGCAACCAGGAAAAGATAAATACAAACAGGAAAAAGCTAGCACAACCATTTTCCTGTTAGATAATACAAGACTGGGGACAAAAAAAAATTTCATAGGAATAATAAAGCGGGAGTAAAATAAAAAGATCAATAGTCCTATATGCGTATGAATTTTGACATATTTATTTATTAACATTTAATTTTTTAATTTTGAAAATGTTTTAGTGGAGGTAGAATTGTATCATTTTCCTCCTCTCCTCCCTCCATCTCCTCCTAGCTACACTACTTTGAACCCCTTCTTTTGCACCTGCTGAATCCATTTTGTTTGTGTGTGTATAGCTTCAGAGCTGACCACCCTGCACTAGAAAACCAACAAACAGCTCATCCCCGGGAGAAGTTAACTGTCATTTCAGCAGTCACTAGTTGCCTATAGTTCTTTGTCCAGAGGTGGGACCTCCTGAGAATGTCCCCTTCCATGTTAACATGTCCACTGATTTCACCATCTACAAGAGTCTGACAGACAAGCTTCAAGCCAGGATCTTAAAAGTCTGGTTGATAGAAGAGGAGAAAGATAATTCTCATCCTTCTCACCCACAGTAAGGAGTGGCAAGCTGGGCAACTGGGAGCTCCCTTACAAAGTGTTCACTGCCCCTTACCCTGTTTTCACAGTGAGAACTGGTGAGTTCTACATGGCCCCAAACAATATAGTAAAAAGAAATGAGCTTGCGTGATGAACATTTATGAGATATGCTTCAGATGAGCATACTTGACCCCAGACAAAGCCCTTCCACCTGCCAGGATGCAGAAAAGAATCCAAATTCTGTCACCTGTTCTGTTTCTCTTTGGGACTACATCCTGTGGCTAATGGTATTATCTTCAGAATGGCTGGGCCTGAGTTGAGACCCTGACTCTTGACATAACCTATGAATCCAAGTGTATCTTGTTTAGCTTCCTGGAACCTCAGTCTCTCCGCTTTCTAGAATAGCATTAGTTCTTCTTTAAGATGACTGTGGGATTTTTGCTTGAGAGACAAACATCCGGTACTGAGCGGGGAATGGATGCCGAAGAGAGCAACAGCAACCGCAGAGGTGCAAACCAGAATTAGAAAGCTCAAGGCTGTCTTCTGAGTAACTTTATACCTTCAGGCATCCTTCCACTATTCTCTGAGAGATGTGCCCTCAGCATCAGGCCTTAGTCTTGGTAGCAGCTAGTATCTGCTGGAGTTTTATCTGAATGTGAGCTAGCTAGCACCTCACCTGGTAACCAGGTGAGGCACAGTAGTCCTTTGACATCTACGCTAGAGTTGGAAAAGCATTTGACTGGTGACCCAAATAACTCATTTCTATCTTAGCTTCCCTTTTGTTGAGATAAAATATCCCAATGAAAATAACTTTGGGGATAAAAAGTTTATTTCAGTTAAAATATCTGAGCTACACTTCATCAGCGTGGAAAAGTCAAAGCAGCAGGAACTGGAAGCAGCTGTGGTTGGACACATCATATCCACAGCCAAGAGCAGAGGACAATGAACTAATATATGTGTGCTGTCCTGGTTAATTTCATGTCAACTGGACACAAGCTAAAGTCATCTGAGAAACCAAGAGAATCCCTCCATAAGATCAGGCTGCAGACAAGCAATCCTGGAGGGCATTTTCTTGATGGATCGCAGAGGGCCCAGCCTCTTGTGGATAGGAACATCTCCGGGCTGGTGGTCCTGGGTTCCATAAAAAAGCAGGCTGAGCAAGCCGGTTAGCAGCACCCCTCCATGGCCTCTGCATCAGCTCCTGCCTCCAGGTTCCTGCTGGTTTTGAGTTCCTGCCATGCTTCCTTCCATGAACTGTGACCCAGAATACGTAAGCCAAAAAAATCCTTTCATTGTTTAGTTGCTTATGTTTCATCATAATGATAGTAAACCCAACTGAGGCACATTCTGTGCTTAGCTCACTCTCTCCTTTTCATTTAGCTCAAAGCCCAACCCATGAAATTGGTACCATCTACATTCAGGGTAGACCTTGAGGACCTCACCTCACTTAGCTCACTTATCCACACGCTGACCTTTCCAGGTAATTCTAAAACTAGCAACTGAAGTTAATCACTGCACTTAACAGTCCCAGACCCTCAGTGCCCTCATCTCTACTCATAGAGGGCTGGATACGACTGAACAAGGATATCAGGCAGTCTTCTTTCTCTCTTCTCTCTGGATGCTGATGAGTTTGCCTCACACCATAGATCAGAGAATCCAGCGTCCCTGTCCTTCTCTTGTCATTTTTGTCTTGCTCTGAGAGCACTTATGCTGTTTTGAGGTAGAAGACTACTCAGAACATGGAAGAGACAGGGAAATTTATGACAGCTTTCCAGGCTTGCCCAGACAACTTTGTTCAGTCTTGCTGCTATATTTTGCTAATTGTTCCTAGAGATCATAGGTCTCTCTTGAGAACAGCAATCCTCAGAGGATTTTTCCAGATTTGCTGCCCCTCCCTCTGTCATTGGCTGCCCCTCCTCCTGACTTCATTGGGAATAAGATTATTGAACAGCCAGACAAGTTAAATTCTTACGTATTCACCTAGCAAGGGACTAAATGCAGTATCTTTTATTACTGAGATATTGCCCATTTGTTGGAGAGCGCCGGCCTGAGAGGCATCAAGCTTTTTCATGGCTCTTTTCTTGACACTCAAGGTACTATCTTCAAAAGCAGCCTGTGCTTCTGTGTGGTAGAGACTCAAGAGGGGTCCAATTTTGCCATCAATCATATTTAATAGCTTATGTCATTAATGTAATTTTGTTATTGAAGGTTCCTAAACCCATTCTGTGGCTTGCACAAGACAATTATGGCTTTTCAAAAATACATGTATGTAATCAGATCTCACCTTTAATTAGCACTATTTCAATTAATGTGGTCATTCCAACTGTAATATACAAGTTTTATTAAATAATACTTGACTTTACATTTCCTTCATCTAAAGGAAAATGGCATCAGAGTCAGATGAGACTTGGTAACACGTGGTATCTTCTAAAAGATTGCCTTTTGGGAGAAGGGTGTAAAAAGTTATGGGAAAGGACGCATCCTTTGCTTCTAGCATGTCATACAGCGTTCCCTTGCTCAGAGTCAAGCTCAGCTCTGCAGTAACATGGATCCAAGCTTTAAGATGCACTCACTGCCTAAAGAAAAAAAATGTTTGAGTCCAGGTTTTGACCTAATTGACAGCCTGGCCTCTGGGTCTTAAGTTGCTTCCCTTGAAAAGTATGGACAGAGGTGTGTGTGGACTGTTTGGAACAAGTTTTCACTGTGGGTTCCATATTTTTGTCATGGATGGTTTGCTTTTAGGTTAAAAATCAGATATGGTAGTGTGCGCCTGAGTGCCAGCACCTGAGAGGCAGGAGGATCACAAAGTCACGGTCTTCCTCTTCAGCTCCATAAGGAATTTCAGGCTAGTCTGGGCTACATGAGACCCTGACTCAAAAACACATCAACAAAAAACCCTAGCATGAGTCCTAAATTAAAAATTCTTCCTCAGAGGAAATTTTAACAAAAGAAATGACTTGGTTAATTTTTTAAGTTGCAGCAAATTAAGACAAAGATATCCAAAACAGACTCAATAATTAAAATAGTGTTTCAGCCACAGTGTTCTTCTGTGCTTTGATATAACTAAGAAGAGACATTTTTCCTGTTGTGAAAAAAGGAGGGGAATTCCTTTATGTTCTTTAAACATTTGTTCTTTGGTTATTTTGTTACTTGTCGTTTTAAGAGCTAGAGAAAGAGGCTGCTCCATGCCAGGGGAGGTTTCAGCCAGAGCCATGGCCTCCTGGCTGGGGTAGGGTCCTGAAAGGAACTACAGAGGTGCATAACGACTCCTCCAACAATTTAGAATGTTTGAAGTTAATTATCCTCCTCTGATGACTGGTTGTCTAGACATTTTAAGTATTTATTTTGTGGTGTCCCCTACAGTTCATAATTAAAGAGCTAAAGGACGGCTCCCGGAGGTTTTTACTGGCCAGACCAGAAATTACCCACACAACATACTGTGCATTGGCAAAACACAGGAAGAAGTTGAATTCCTTTTTTTTTATTCAGTTGGATGGGAGGCAGTGGCTAGAGTATTGACCATCTTTGAACCGCAAAGTCATTAATGAACCCAGTCGACATCCATAAGGCTCAGATGAGGATCCCAGCCCAGGGCTCAGTTTGTCAATGGTTACTAAGAGACAGGGTAGAAGATGGGCAGACCTGGAGAGCCATGCATTCACTACCTCTCCATGCCCTAGAGTTACCCATCCATCCCAGCAAAGGGCATGGCAAGAGGCAATGATACAATACAGGTAGAGCAGAGCTGTTCATTTCTGCTGTTATTCATTCATTCACCCTTTCAGACCAGAGCCAGAGGTTGGCTTTGCTACTAACGTGCGTCACTCCAGGTAGGTTGTTCATCCTCGGTGACACCAGCTTGCACCTTTGTCAAATGAGAGTGATGATATTTAATAATGATAATGCTGATTGTCACACGGTTGTTAGGTGAGACGCAACTGTCACTAACCATGGTGCTTGGCACATATTCCAGGCTTTCTTTCATAAACTTTGATGCTTACAAGGATTGGGTGGTGACATCGCCAGTGCCAAGATAGTATGAGAAAGGAGTGCAGTTCTTTTCACTCATACCTCTGTAGCTCTTTCTGAAGCCTGGGGTCTTCAGGACATGCCATGGAAGGCTGCAGTACGTTCCGCCCTATTACACCTTGTTGCTCATCTGCAAGCTCCAAATAGTCTGACAACACAAAAGAGTAAAAGAACAAAGAGCTAACATTTTAATGCAGGACTAGGTCTGCAGGTGCTCAAAGCCCTCAGCTGAGTCAAAATATAGGATATGGCTGTGTCACCAAGATACATTATTCTCTGGGACATGCCATCTAGCTGGGGTCATGGCTGCTTCTTTTGGGAACATGAACTTTCAGATACGGAAAGAAACACACAAACACACACAGAGATACACACAGAGAGAAACACACAGACCCACATACACTGAACATACACACACACACACACACACACACACACACACACACGAATTCAGAAGTAAGTGTACAATGGATTTCTCATTTGGTTTAGATTCCAAAGTGCTTGTGAAATTACAGTTTTGCCTTTTCTTTGTTAATTCAGTTACTGTAAAGTGCTGTGTCACGCTGACTCTTGTCTGGGCTGTTCTGGCCTCATTCATAGTAATTCAGGCAGTCCCCTCAGCTTCAGTACATTCTAGGCCCTATTCATTCCATGGTTTCTCTGAAGCCCAGGGGGCCCCAAGTATAAAAGTGGCAAATTGTGAAATTAAGCCTCATTCTTCAGTCATTCTTACAGCCAACGCCTGCCTTCCAGGCCTACCTGACATTTGACTTCTAGCCATTTGCAGTAGTTTCTAAAGGAGTAAAGAGAAAGCATATCACCCTTAACCACATTTGTCATCCCACGGGTTCAAAGTGGGCAACAGCTGACCATGTAGAGCCTGGTGGGCCATCAGTGAGAAAGAACTGGCTTGAAGAGGAGGGCTGACCCAAGGCAAGTGCTGCATCTGGGCTCTGTGCCTTAGTATATGGACAGAAAGTGCGGATGGACGTGAAGACAGTGGACTGATGAAAGAGTGAATGAGAAATTCAGTTTCCTTTTCCAAGCCAAAGTCACTGAACGGATGAACGCTGTAACTGATGAACTTTATCAGCATTCCTGCAGAACCCACGGGCTTATAAAGAGGGATAAATCTAGAGTAAACAGGTGCTTCTCCATGGGTGACACTGCCAAAGGCAAGACTGGTGGAAGGAAGAAAGGAAGAAAGAAAGAGGGGAGGACAAGAGAGAGAGAGAATGGGAGAGGAAGGAAGGAGGGGAGGAGAAGCAAAGGAGCAGGGGCAGAGGAGAGCACTCTGATGCTCAGTGGTGTTGACTACTTGTTTCTAGGATTGTCTGAGTCCATTTACATGAGTGGACCTCTCTGGAACAATAAGTTTGTTGTTTACCTTGTCGCTTTTGTTTTGTTTTTGAGACAGAGTCTCAACCATGTATCGCTGTCTGGCCTGAAACATTTTTATGTACACCACATTGGCCCCAAACTCACAGAGATCTGCCTGCCTCTGCCTCCCAAGTACTGGAATTAAGGGCATAAAGCCACCATCCTGAGCTTTATCTTGGAGGTTCTTGATCATTTACAAACAATAGAACTGATTAATAGATGCAATGAAGGGGTAATGGCAGACTTTAATCTTGATCTTATTTTGAAAAGGCAGCAGCAGTTGCCTGGAAGCAAAGGCAGGTAAATGGTGTTTTCCATAGAAACTTACATGGCACGATTAGTGTTAAAGGTGGAGAAGGCAAATCGATGGTCTTGCTTTGGAGTAGGAGCCACATTATACAGCGTAGTTACTTGTGGCTCAAGTGTCTGATAGCCAAGAAGAAGTAAAGACAAGACTCAGGAGCAGGCAAGATGGCTAGCAGGTATCTTTGGGGCAGGATGTTGAGCCCCTGCTCTGGGAAAATGTGTGCCAGTCTTCCAGATGGCCTCCCTGAAATCATTGACCCTCTCTCACCCTGATTAAGATGTTAGTAGTCTCCTCTCTGGTTACAGTTTAGAAGACTCTGACTATTAAAATATCTGCCCACAACTTACATCCAAAATATTCCTCCAGGTAGGAAAAGGTGAATTATTAGACAGCTTTGTTAGTTTCTCTTTTGTTTTATCGATACTGCCTCATTTCAGTGTGAGGAGACCAAACAGCTCTTGCTTCATCCCATGAATTAATGATTCTTCAAATCAATTTAATCTAGAGCCTAATAAATTTTCCTAATGACAAATCAATGTCAAAAATAATGAAATGAGGAGTGATTCAATGTGTTCGCCCCCTAATCTCTACTTCCCCAAGCAGAGATGTATTATCTGAAGGGCAGATTTAACATTTTCTTGTTCCACAATGCATGACACTTTTTCCTATGCAGACTGAATTCAAAGGCAGAGAACAGGTTGCTTATACCTTCCACAATCAGAAGCTAACATCCATAGTGTTATCCTTTCTGCTTCTTTCTAATCCATAAGCATCTAGGAACTAGGAAATTTGGTATTTCTTGCTAAGGCAAAACAAAACAAAACAAAAAAAGAGAATTGTGAGTGTGCGTGTGTAGGGGTGGGTGCTGCATGTTTCTGGAAAGATTTTTGAGCCGTGCGGTTAAGGGGTGAGTGGTGTAATATATTAATGCCATGAAGTGTTTAATGGAGAAGATGGCTGGGAAATGAACAAGATGGCCTCATGATTTGTCCCTGCTAACCTGAATTCTATTGCTTGAGACAAATAAATAATGACACTATTAAACTAGCACTCTTTCTATCTCCAGATGCTTGGTCGATAGTCCTAAAGAATTAAGCAATACCTGGTGAAAAGCAACTACGTGTCCACAATTGAATCAAATGCTGTGTGTAGGTGGTCAAAGAGATGGACGTTCAAAGGTGAGAAACCTTCCATTGGCGCTTAGATGTAACTCCATGTCATGCACAAAGGAGGAAAAAGCCATGTGCTGATAGTGACAGGGAAAACTTACCTTCAGAAAAGCCAATGGTGAAGGAAAATGAGTTTTCTGGAAGCCTGAATGCAAGGTCTAGGTAACAGAGCAAATAGCACTGAACATGAGCTAGGCAAAGGATAGGACCAGATAGACACACTGAGTCTTGAAGGTCTTTGGACCAACACTGTAATGTCGGTATTGACACTGTTCTCTGTGCATTTATCTTAATTCTCTAGACTTCCTTCAAGTTGAGCTGAAAGAGGAATGGACAAGACCAGACCAGATGACCTCAGGAAAATTTCCCTGGAAAGGTCTTCTGAATCTCATTGGCCTAGACTCAGCCGTTCTCTTCCAGGGTCGTGCAACACCTTCTGTACATCTGACATAATGGATGTGTTTAATAACACTCGTTGGCCTTCTGGGAGAAGGGTTCAAAACACCTTAACCTTTTCTTTCTCAGGGATGGTCATGATCAAATATTTAAGGCTGTCCCCCCCTTCTAGCCTTGCACATTACTTAGGATGGGAATGGTGGAGAAATTTCTTCCTCAACTCTGGCCCCATGGATATGTTTGGTTTTTTTCATAGATCTAAGTAGAAACCAGGTATATTGATGATACATTAGGTCAAGGTCCCAGGTCATGGAAGAGGGATTGGGGAGCAAACACCTTCTTTATATGTTCGAACTTTCTAAGAAAAGAGAATCATTTTATCTGATGCCACTGATTACTGGTGAACCCTTGGACCTAACTTGTCCAGAAATGTTGCTGACAAGTCTGATGCCTCTTCCTAGAGACAATAGTGACTTTGCATTTGTTGAAAGAAGGGTAAGGATATGAAAGAAATAAAAACAAAGATCCTCAGAAGTTTTTCTACATCGAGTCTTTTTTTAAACCACGTTTATGTTATATACACGTTTTTTGTTTCTGTTTTTGTTTTTTTGCCTGAAGAGGTCAGAAGTGGGTGTCTGGTCCTCTGTAACTGGAAATACAGGCAGTCATGGGCCACCATGTGGGTTCTGGGGATTGCACCTAGCTCCTCTAGAAGAGAAATATGTGCTCTTAATTCTGAGCCATTTCTTCATCCCATACACTACACCTTAAAGTACCATTTTCAGAAATCTATTTCTTGTGGCGGAATAGGTAAAATCAGGACTGTAAAAAGAAGCACCATATGGCTTTCTCCTGCCTTCATTGGATAGAATTAAAATTTATATTTATTTAAGATATTTAGATTTCCCTTGAGATGAATGGTGCCGAGTGGCATCAGGGTTAAATGAATGAGAACACAGGCTTGTCAGCGAAAAACAGAGAGGGTGTCTTTGCTGCTGGAAAATCAACAGTTCCTGTCCAGAAACGCCCCACAGTCATTTGAAGACTGAGCCATTCTCTGAGTTCCATTCTGTGAGAAAATGAGAACTACGTTGTCACCTTTGAGTATCTGCAGTGCCTGTAGCTCATCACAGGTGGGCTGCAGTGAACACTTCCCTCAGTGAACACTTTCATTATTCAGTACCTCCCACCAGTGAAGTCAGGAAACTGTGACTGCTTGGTTCTCCATACAGGACTCCTTGAGGAAAATTTCCACCCATCACCCACGTCCTCAGGTCTTCATCCAAACCTTGTCCAGAGCTACCCAGAGCACAGTAGTTGTTCATGGCATACTCTAGAGTCCTTACACAGTATGGGGCCAGTGAGCTGGTCAGCCAGTACAGGTGCTTGCTCGACAAGTCTGATGACCTGAATTTAATCCCTGGAACCTCTGCCAAGGGGAGGAGAGAAACAACTCCACAAAGATGTCCTCTGATCATCATCATTATTTATATACACATTCAATAATAGTAATAATAATTTTAAAAATTAATTTTCCTAGGCATCACAGAACTTGAAGTGGTGAAGTGCCCCTAACTCATGTCTGCTCACTCCTAAGCATTGCTTGCTTCCCATCTCCCCACTCAAGGAAGCAGCCAGTCAACAATAAGAGCAAGATGCCAAAAGCAGAGACTGAGAGCCACCTCACCCCAAAGCCTCCCCTTACTCTCTCTGATGCCCATCTTATGCCCCCACCAGGCTTACCATTGACCTCCTGTGATCATACAGGTGATTTGGAAAATGGATTACATAGGCAGATGGATAGAATATATGGTTTTCATCTGGTTTTTCTCTTTACAGTCCTACAGATAGAAACAAGAATCCTCCCATGTGCTTAGGCAGAAGTAATTGGTGGTTTGACACCTGACCCAAAGATGAATACAGTGGCCTTCAGATGATGGTTAGTAGGAGAGATCATATTCTGCTCCTTACCCATCTTTGTCTTGTTTCTTCATCTATCACCATAGCACCGAAAGCCCCTATTTTATTCTGTAGACCAAAATGCTATTCAAGATTCAGCTGACTGGTTGTGTTTGCCCATGTTTGTCACTCTCACAAAAATACCCCCAAAACCACCTTAAGAGAAGAAAATTTTATTTTGGTCACTTCGTTCTATTTCTTCTGGGCTTACAAATGTGAGGCAAAGCATCATGGTGGGAACATGTGAGGGAGCAAAAGTGCCTCACCTCATGGCATGGAAGGGGCAGGAAGAAGGGAGGAGTTTGGAGACAATATTTTCTTCACCAAGGCCAGGAGACCCTAGAAAGGGGTTCTCTCCCATCAGGCCCTACCTCCTACGCTTCTACAATGTGCCAGTAGTCTATTCCATTATGAAGCCTTCAATTGGTTAATCCATGGATCAGGTCAGAGCCCTCATGATGCAATCACTTGCCTCACACCTCACCTCCGAACAATGCACCAGGTGCCATGCCTTCCACACATAAATTTTGGGGTCATTTCAGATTCAAACCATAATACTGACCTTTTCTTTAAATCTCATACTTTGAATATAGCCCCCACATTTCTACACAGTGATGTATTTGCATAATTGGATTTTCCCCACTGTATCTGACTGCTGCCAATTATTTCAAGAGTTAAAGAATCAGACTATCACAGATGATTTAAAACTTTCCCATTCCAATTAACAAGTTGAATCCTCAGGGCAGTTTTCGGCTGCAGTGAGCTGGGCTGATGCTGAAGCAGATATACTGGTGACTACCTAATGACAGTGTGACATGCAAGACTTGCAGAGAGACAGAACATGATTGTGGACCCACTAAGAAGAGCCAATAGCCCTTGAAATATATACGGACTATGAAGTCCAGAATGAGTCTGTCTGACAGGAAGGCCAGAAAACTCTAAAGACATCCTAGTTTTTAGTTGTGATAGATTAACCTATATGGCATGGTCCTCCCTAGCACAATATCTAGAGCTATCCATTGCCACAGGACACATACTTTACCTTTGCCTACCTGTCAAGGGCCTCAGAAAATGGGTCCTCTTCCTTCTATATGCCCTATCTTTCTATCATCTTTCTAGGCTATTGGCATTATCTCTACCAGATCTCTGCCTCATGTTCCCCGAAGTCCAAAGCAGGATCTGTTTAAACTTGCTTTCTGGAATGTTCTCTAAGAGCCATTTGTCTTCTCTGATTGTTCATCCTTCAAAACCCAGATCTACTTCTGCTGCACAGATGTGTTCCCTATGTCTGTTCCCAATGGGCTCCAACAGGTACTCAGCCCTTGCAGATTTTTAAGTTCTTTGACTAGTACATATTGTCAAGTTCCTGGGTCCTTATCTCCCTATTTTTCTTGGGTTGGCATGATCCGGAGCTCTGATCAGAGCTGTCACTGTCGGTCCTTCTTATTCATTGTACAGCATTGGTCACCCTGAAGGAAAGTTAATATTTTTGAAATGGGTAAAGCATACAACATGATTTCTTTGGTAGCTTTTTGGGGGATTTTTTTCTTACCAGCTCTTCTTACAGGCTTGCAGAGCATCTGCTGTGTGTATGAGGTTAAACGGGTCCTTTGTGTAACACACAGTGAGATGAGACCAGGCACTAAGGCTCAGAGAGATTAAAGAGCTCATCTAAGTTCCCACTGGAAGAAGCAAAGATTGATTCAAATCCAGTGACAAACATCTCCCTGGTCCCTTGGGGACAGCTTCTATAACAGGAAGGGATTTTTTTCCATCCCAGCCTCCTGATGTCGCTATGGGAATTGAATTCTTCCTTGTTACTCTAGGAGCTAGACAAAGATCTGTGTTTGCTCTGTGTCAGCCTCTCGGTGCCCAGAAACAGGACTTTGCCCATATAAGAGCAGCCCCATCTTTGCTCTCCCTACCCTTTCGTGTGGCCTGTGGTCACAGCCCTTGCCTCTTACATGGCCCATCTCCCAGGTCCCCTCCTGCACCCTCCTCCTCTAGTCCCATCATTAATGAGACTCAGAAGGAGGCCGTGTATGGACTTAAAAGAGTACTTCCTTTCTTATTTATAGGTCTCCACCAGAGGACCAGAGGCGAGGAGTGTGGTCTTACCCTGAAGCAAGGAGCAAAGCTCTCATAGGGGGCTGGGTCCTGGCTGGGCTCGGCCTGTGACCCCTCGTGTCTTAATCTCCTCAGCTGTACAATTAGGTAAAAGTTGGGCTACAATGAAAACCAGATGTTCCATCAGGAGCAAAGTCTCCTGGGCAAACAAATTAAATAATAAATAAATGCTTTCGGTTTTACTAGCAACTGGCCATGCTGCACCTCCTTGCAGGCGCCAATTAGAGCTTTTCCCGTTGTCTTGGGAGGTTTTAAAACTGGAGTGGAAATAGGAAGGGGTCCTGAGAAGCCAAACGTGCTTACTAGTTTTGTTTTCTTTTTCGTGGACGGTTGGCTTTCTTTTGGTGTCCTGCAATGCTGTTAGCCTGTTTGAGCAAATCCCAGCGAGTTTAGTTTTCCATTCTGGTTTAAGGGAGGGGCCAGATTACTACCCCCTTTTTCCAGTCATTTGGGAGACATCGATCCTGGAACATTCTAATGTGTGAAACGTTCTGGGAATTATAGGGCCAAAGTTTGGGTTTCTCCCAGTCTGCCTAAAACCTAGACCTGAACGATACTCAACTCTAGGAAAGCAGTTGTGATGTTGGCTAGCAAGCCACTTCACTCCCTTGAAAAGCTCTTTGAAACTTTTATATCTGCTTCTCCAACCTGGCTTAGAGTATGTAGATAATTGTGATGGCTACATGAAGAACTTGAATAAACTTAGACCCTTTATTTGTCAATATTTGTTGACTATAATGTGGTACTGAGGAAGGTGGAATTCTTTAGCACTTCATACTAGACTAAAAAGAAGAAAATTCTGTTTTATATTCTGATTTAGCATATAGCTCCAATCATTATTTTTGAAAAAAAATCAAGAAAATACATATTGACTGATACAAGGGTGAAACAGTTAGGGACTGCCCTACAGCTACACTGGTCACATTTGGTCAAAAGGAGTTGGATTATGGATCAATTTAATGAGCACTTAAACTTAATTGACAGCTTGAAGCAGTGGTTCTCAACCTTCCTAATGCTGCGACCCTTTCATACAGTTTCTCATGTTGTGGAGGCCCTTAACCATAAAATTATTTAGTTGCTGCTTCATAACTATAACTTTGCTTCTGTTATGAATCATAATGTAAATATTTTTAGAGACAGAGGTTTGCCATAGGGATCACGAATCAGTTAAAGGGATTAACTATCACCTACCTAGTGACTTTCACAGTCTAGGGCTGTGTGTAGGAGGGTGTTTCCAATGATGATTAGGTCTTAAGAGCTCTGGCCTAATGAATGGAACGACAGCTTGATGAGATTGTAATATGATGGCATAGTTGGGAGGTGGGGCCTAGGTGAAGACAATAGGTCATTGGGAGGGGTCCATTACTGGGGCTCTGTGTTGCCACGCTCTGTATTGATTTTGCTGTTTCTTGGGGCTAAGAAGGGAATAAACCTGTGCCACATGTCCCCATGTCTGTGAGGTTCTGCTCACACACATGGGACCAGGTAAGCATGGACCAAGCCTTCTGAAACTGAGAGCCCTTTCTGTGGGGACACCCCTTACAGTAATAATGAAGGAGAGTAAGACACCAGCTCCCCAGACATGGGCTCAGCATCCTGTGAAGGTGGCCTCATTCTATCTTCACTGTTTTAGAGCTGGGAAGCTTCTCCTGCAAGCTCTCCCCTCACAAAGATCTTGCAAATGCGAGGAAGAGCCGATCTGTTCCACTTGGAAGCTGTAAATGCCTGGTGTCTCCTGGGAGAAGCAAATTTGTGTGTCCTCAGTACCTGCCACTTTGCAGACACTGAGCTGACATCTCTCTACTTATGATCTTATTTTCTTCCTCATAGAGCTCTGTAAGGTCAATTGCATTACTCCGTTTTACCAACAAGGACTGGAGGCTTGCCAGGATCCTGTTGCTATTCCATGGTACATAGGGGTAAGCATCTAAGCCAGAAGCCATATATAAGTCTCTGGTTTGAACTCAGAAAGCAAGTGTCCATGTTTCCTTTATTGCCTCTTGCTGTAACTCCTGAATTTAGCCCTGGAGAACAGTCACTTTCTCCACGGGGACATAGAGATGCTGAGGCCTAGAGTGACAGGGTTTCTTTTGTAGGACCATGTGGCAAAGCCAGTGGAGATTTCTTTGCTCTATCCTTGCTTGATTTCACTACAGACATTGAGTAGAAGTCCCAGTAAACCACACCATTATCTTGGGTGGCCGTGGGTGGGAAAGACTCAGAAGCACACACTTGGAAGCCACTTCCATCCATGCCATCTCTTCTTGTGTCCAGCTTCAAAACTAGAGGCACATTTGCTTCTAAGAACATGCTTGATCGGAATAGGAGATTTCCATTTTCCCCTTCTGTCTCGCTTTCAGTTTTGTGTCATGTGGAATGCCTCCTAAGAAATGACAGTGGGGTGGCTGAAGAAATGGCTCAGAGGTTAAGGGCGCTGGCTGCTCTTCTAGAGGTTCTGAGTTCAATTCCCAGAAACCACATGGTGGCTCATAATCATCAGTTTCCTCTTCTGGTGCGCAGGTGTATAATGCAGGCAAAACACTGTATACATAAGAAAGAAAGAAAGAAAGAAAGAAAGAAAGAAAGAAAGAAAGAAAGAAAGAAAGAAAGAAAGAGAGAGAGAAAGAAAGAAAGAAAGAAAGAAAGAAAGAGAGAAAGGAAGGAAGGAAGAAAGGAAGGGAGGAAGGAAGGGAGGGAGGGAGGGAGGGAGGGAGGGAGGAAGGAAGGAAGGAAGGAAGGAAGGAAGGAAGGAAGGAAGGGCAGTTGCTGGTGAGCACTGGGTTTTATTTTTGGTTTGTATTGAGACAAACTCTCATTATATAGCCCAGGCTGGAACTGACCTTGTGATCCTCTTACCTCAGCTTCTAAAGTGCTAGTGCTGGGGTGACAGGGCAATCACCACATCCGAATGGGGGTGATTTTTTTTTTAAAAAGCAAATGTGTATAGTTATGTAACTACTACTCAATAAAACTAGAGAGTTCCTCCATCACCCAGAGGTTTGTTGCATTCCTTTAGGAACATAACACTTCTTCACCTGCCTTGGGAAAGGTGGACAGTCTTTCTAGCTTTCCTTCTCTCTCTTTTCTTCTCCCTCATTATTTTCTGGAATTTAATATTTTCTTTAACCCTTCAGGAAAGCCCCTAACCCCATTAATATATGTTGCCAGCTAGGTTGTCTTTTGCTGGTTTGCCTTTGGTGTTCTTACTTGGCAAAAGAAAAAGATCACAGCCTCGGGTCTGCAAGTCACACTATGAAAGCTATGAGAACTGTCTATGGAATCTACAGAGCTGGTTTTGTAAGATCGGACATAGTTAATTTGCCTGAGAGTGTAGGAGAATGAAAGGAAAGGTGATGAGCGTGAGGAGTCCACATTCTGTTTGGAAGATGGCAGACTCCAGGTTAATAACATGGACTCAAGACAAGATCTGCACACAACTGTGACATACCAGGACAGTGTTGGCAGCCTGTCCTGAAATCTCCATCTAGCCCCACCTGCGACTTCCCAGGTGAGCAGAGAACACAGCTGTCCCTCTCTTACATCATGACCCTCATCTGTAAAGTAGATTGGGTTGCTTAAACTATTTCTGTGGCTTGATTTTTCTCCTCAGGCCAAGTTTGGATTAATTAGCACTAATTTCCCCAGAGCTACACAGGGTCTGAACTCCAGGCTAGCATTTTTAGCCGAAAGCAAACACACATCTAAACATCAGGCTTCCAACAAGTTCTGCCTAAAGTTTCCTTCCACCTCTTTCTAGGAAGCAATCAAAGGCTCACTCTTCTAGGAGACTGTAATTTGTTGAAAAGCATTTGATTGTTGTATTGAAAGGTTGCACTGTATGTGTAAAAAGGTGTTTATGAGGCTTCGTACAGTATAGTTAATAACCAACCAAGACCAGAGCCTTTATAACAGAGACCCTGGCTGCGAGCATCTATGCTGAGCCTTACCGGGCTGCGAAATGTATAATTACAGTGGCTGGTGGTCTGGAATATAAACCAGGGGTGCTTGCTGCATGCCTGCAGGTCAGCCCCCTTTCTGTGGCTAGTCGAACTCTCTGCACCTTTCTCGGCCTCCTCAGAAATAACCTTGCTTATGCTTTCAATCCAGCGTTGGAACACCTACGGCCTCTCAGCACTGGGCCACGAGGCAGGCTGAGCAAGCTGCAATTTTAGATGAGTGGGAAGCAGAGAGCCAGGCGGCAACCAGCACGCAAGCTAGGGTTGGCATTCTGTAGGACAATTTGGGACCAAGAGGTCCCTTAGCTCAACTCGCTGCCATTTTTTTCCAGAAACAGGGCCCTTGTCTCTTATTAGGACTCCTCATTTCTACTGTAGTTTCATTCCTCCCACTGTAGGGAGAGCACACAGCATCTGGATATTTTAATCCTTCTAAGGGCTTCCCGTGCTCTCTAGGGCAGACTCTGCCTCCGCCTCATAGTCTCTGGGGCTCTGTAGCACCTTGCTTTCACTGACCTTGGCTCTGCTGTGGTCCCACTACCTCTTACTCCCTGGACATTTCTCATCTCACTGGCTCCCTTTGGTTCTTTCCACTGCCAGATCCCCATGGGAGATGAACATATGCTCTTTCCTTGAACGAGGATTAGCCCCATTCTCTTTCATCTTGCTCTGGTGTTGGCCTTGTAAACTGCTCTCCTCCTTCCATCCCCAGAGCCTCCTTCGATCAAATGGGACTTGTGGCAAGGTTTCTCTAGGCCAAAATAAACCTCACAGCATCACCAGTCTCCACCAGCTTCCAGGTATTTTTGTTTCTTTCCTGGGACACATATAGAAAAAATACTTCATTTCTCCCTAGTGGAAAGCATAGCATACGCTCTGCTTTGGTATTCTCTTCTCCCGAGTTAATGATTTGTGCTGTGCATCATGCAAATATGCCTGAGATCATGCGAGAAAGCTCCACCATCAAGGGCAGCATCGACTCTAGTTCCAGTGTCATTAGCACAACTAAAGCACCCAAGAGGAGCATGGCCACTTCCTGGCCCTCATCCTGCCACACCACCCTCTCCACTCTAGGGAATTTCTTTGTTCATTTCCTGCTCACCAGCCCTTGCTGGACTTGCTTGCTGGGCATGCCCAACTTCCTGTGCTCTATAACCTTCAGTTCCAGCATCTGGCAAGCCAGTCTGTTTCTTGAGGTGTTTTTAGTAGACAAAAGCTTCCAGAATTCAAGAGATAAACCGTAGCTAGCTGAGGAGTTGGGCCCTCAAGATCTCCTGTCTTGTTTGACACTTTACAAGTGATAGACTTTTATACACTGTTCAGTTCAGAGGGTTCTTTTTGTATCCCCCACCGTGTTTAATTCCTTAGCATCTGGGAGGTGGGAGAGATTATCTCCACCTAAAGGGCTGATTTGACTAATGCAAAAGTCTCTTTGCCTGTGAAGGCAGGTCCTACTCTACATGCTTGGTGCTTTGAGTTGAGTTTCTCAAATTTTAGCACATCTTGGAGACAGTTCTCTGTCACAGGACTTTATTGTTATTGTTGCAGTTTATCTGACTGTGGATGAATTATTATGGTTTAATCTGTTTCTGGTAGATGAAATAGGCAGTCTAAACTTTTTTATTGTCTGAATTCTTCAATGCTATTTCTCCACAATGGATTTTTTTTAAAAAGTAAACAGGCATATTTTTGTAAAATAAGTTCAGAGGTGGACCCGGAAGAATGGGGTACGCTTAGTGGTGGAATGCTTATGTGGCATGTGTAAGGCCAGCAACACAGAAATTAAATAAGCAAAGTAAAAGACAGAGACTGGATTTCTGACTCCAGAAGAAAAGCATATAGGTCACAGAGTATGCAAATTACACATCTGACCAATAGTCCAACTAAGGCTTTCTCTATCAGACTGTGTAAGGATGCTGGCCAGCCAGGGCTCCTACTCCTGACTGTGATGATATCTCAGTTTAGTTGTTATTTTCCCAATTTTTGCTGAGCTGTAACAGTCATTTTTATGCATGAGAAGAAGTTCCTCAGGCCTGTGGAGAGACACTCTGGACTCTGACAAGCTGGGGAAGCCTTTGCAGGGAGCTCAAAGTCATTGCAGTGAAACGACCAGGCAGGCGGAAGCTAAAAGCAAAGGAAATCCAAAGGTTGGGATAGAGAGAGAAAGAAGAAAAGAGGCTCAGGGTGTATCAAACATTTTGCCAGCTGATCCATAAGAACAGACACAAAGGAGGCTCTGGAAACTGTGTTTCCTAGCAATGTTGTGGGGGCAGTTCTTAAGGGTAAATGATGCCTGAAACAGGAGGCTCTCTTAAGGTGGAGTCCATTTGTGGTTCATGCAGGGTGGTTCTGGGCTCTTTAATTTCTAAGCCCTCCATTGTGAACCATTGGATAATGTTTGCATAACATTTGCTGCCTCTTTCTGCTCTAGTCTCCTCTGTCTTCCTGCCCTAGGACTGGTGTCGATGTAGTTGTCCAGGAGCTGGTCCAAGGGTCCTTGGGCTGCATATACATTCACACTGTTTTTAGCGAGCTTTGTTATGTGTGGGAAAACACCCAGGAACAATAGGTCCAGGAATGCTCCTTTATCCATGGTCTAACACAACTGCTTATAAGATGAGGATGGGAGTCCAGGAACTACACTGGAAAAGAATCTGTCCCTTTTACTTGGTGCCAGAATTAGAAGTACAGAAAAGGAGGGGTGAGCTTGAAAGATCGAGAGCCTCAAGCTAAGTGTCTATGCTCATCAGACATGTACAATTATGAGCAGAAATTTCTGTTCAATTGATTTCTAGTCAAAATAGAAGTTCTTTCCTGTCAGCATACACTCTGAAAAGTAGCATTTTATTGACTATATAATTATAAACCTACTATAATTTTTATGAGAATCCTATGAAATACAATTTATCAGAAATATTATGTTTGAAGGGTACAAACCTATACTCTTCAGTGAGTCTGTCTCCTTGTGAAGTTACTTGTCATACGAATCCCCAGTATTATGTTTTTGTTATGTTGGTCAACCATCTGAAAGAGAAGAATGAATTATTTTTCTCTTTCCTACATAGGAAATATTGCAAAGTTGTTACCAGAAAAAGATGAAGAGTGCTAAAGCCAAACTGCAGGAAAGAAGTATTTAATGGAGGTGTCCAGGGGACAAGGTAATAAAATGTTATTTTACTTTTCTGGTTGTTATTGTGACATTTTCTTAATTTTCCAGCTGTTTAACATTGGTATTTTGGCATAATTTCTTATCCTAGATAAACATGATTTTATGCCTCCTCAGTGGCCTCATTCTGCTTAATGCAGCTTGAAAACAGAGCATAGTGCAGGCCCCCATGATCTGCACAAGGTTGGAGACTGGGTGTGGCTTCAAGGGTCTGCTTGGTTTCAATTCTAAGGGCAGTAAAGGGCAGTTTGTTTTCTTTGGTCTGCACCCTTCATGTCATTGACATGGTTTCAGTGGCCAGCATGAAGTAGGCACTTAGTAAGCAAACTGTGTGAAGAAATGACACCCCTCATTCACTGGTTCTCAGTCTTTTGAATGCTCATGGTATGGTGACCCCCAACCATAAAATTATGTCTTTGCTAATTGTTTTGTTGCCTCTTCATAACTAATTATGCTACTGCTATGAACCGTTATGTAAAATTCTGCTATGCAGGATATCTGGATATGTGACCCCTGTGAAAGGGTCATTTGACCCCAAAAGAGTTGCAACCCATAGGCTGAGAACTACTCATGTCTTTCTTTGGGTCCATATGATAGATTAGATTATTATGTGAAAGTATTCACAGCCTAACGCACCTCCAATAGTAAACCTGGTCATGAAGCTTTGGCCTCACGGTGAGACTTGTATGCCGACCCTTGAAGGATGAAAGACAAGAGGTTGATTCCAGACCCTGCGGCAGCCTTTGGGTCTCTGCACACAACTGATGCGTCACTCCAGGAGCACTTCTTAGGGTTTTGCATTTGATCTCAAACCTAGCCTGGAAACCACATTGCTTCTCAAGCAGACATATGGTTAGGGATAAAATGGACCAGTCAAAGTGAGAAGCAAGAAAAACAGCCTTGTAGTGTAACCACTTAGACAAAGTCAAATATAGATTTAACAACTAATTATAGGAGAAAGCTGCAAAGTGCGTTATAAAATCAAGTGTTTGCACAGAAACATTTTTGCTAGAAAGCAAAGTGGTAGCTCATTTGCATGTTCAGTATTGTTAGCATACAAAGGAGCTGAACTGCTAAAATTAAGATAGTGAGTTGTTTGAAAACCTCATTTTAAAATAGAATAAATCACACCACAGACAGATGTTTAAGAGTGTGCCTGATGTGGAGAGAGCTTGCCTCCAGGGCCAGGCAGGGGGCTGGAGGGTGGAGCCATTGTTCTACAAGCCAACCAGAGTCTTCTCTGGACCCCAGTGGTCAGGCACATGGGAAACTTACTCTGTGGTTTCCTGAGAAAGTTTTGTGGTCTGGAGTTCATAGCCCAGCCCAGTCAGGGGAGGAAGCATGAGTGTTGAGACCCAGAGTACCCAGAGTTCTGCTGGGTGAGTGACATATTCCACCTGCAGCAGGAAAGGGCAGTAAAGACTCCTGGGGCACAGAATTTTAGAAGGTACCTACTCCAGGAACCTGAGCCTGCCCTTGCCCTGAGAGGAGGAACCAACCATGACCTTGCATAATGTCTTATCTTAGGTTCAGCTTTAACTCTTTCTTTCTTTAACTCTTGTCGTTCTCTCAAGTCCACTCTACAGAGGGAGAGGTGGAGGGTACAGGAGGGCCCAAAATATCCCCAGTATCCAATCCGGCACAAGCAGGGTGGCTCTGGGAGCTGTTGGGATCAGTAAGCAGGCACCTCTATGGCCAGCCCCAAGGGACCTGACAAACCCCTTATCAGGCATTTGTGAAGACACCCAGACCACCTGCTGACCACCTGGAACTACCTGCGCATGCCCTGGGTCACCATATAAGAGAACTCCTGGAGCCTCCCCTTCTCTTTCTTTCTCTCCTCCTCTTTCTCTCTCTTTCTCTCCTTATCTCTCTCTTTCTCTGCAACCCCCCTTCCCCTAATAAACCTCCCACGTGGAACCGATCTCGTGGCGTGATTTGTGAACCCGCGGTGTAACCGTCACAGGTGCACAGGCGCATGTTTCCCAACATTGGCATGTTTCCTAACAGGAGCCAAGTCTGATTTCAGAGATTTCAGCAGAAAACCGCAGCTCCTTGCTCAGTCTCCTCTCGAATTTTTTTCCCTTCTACAGCTCTCTTTATTTATAGAAGATCCAGAGTCAAAGTAGCACCTCTTCTCTCACCTTTCGCCCTGTTCTCTGCAGCCTATCAGTTTTCTTCTATGTCTCCCAAAGAACACAGGGTGCCCTAGCTTAGTGAATGTCTGTGTCTTAACCTCCTGAGAGAGGAGGCTGCTCTCTTTGACCTGATTGCATGTATTTACCCATCTCCCTTTCTGTCTACCTTTAACCAAGACTCTCAGATCTAGCTAGCTGCAACAGTGTTTCTTTATTTCCACCATTCCACTTTTTATGTATGTTCCCTCCTCTACTTCCTGCCTGACAAATAATATCAGTCGCTAATCCCACGGTGGTGTCTTTATAGTCTCAATTCATACTCACAATAACCACAGACTGTTAGCATCGTTGGTGCATCAGAACAACTGCTTCTTAAAGAGTGGCTCCTGTGTGGTCAGGGAACACTCCATTTTCATGGTGGGTGTAGCGCTGGACAGTGAATTCGTTGCAAACAATACCAAACTCACTGTGGACTTCTGGGGATGGAACCAGAGGCCTCGAGCAACAGTCTAAAAGATAAAACTACCTCCTAAACCCAGCAGAGCTTAGTCTTTTGGAACATTACAAGTCTCCCCATTAAAAATGCAATGACCACCTGAATTAAAAAGCAGCAGGAAAAAAGTTTTAATCACTTCTCTAACTTCTGAGGGGCAGGTTTGGTCTAGTGCAGTAGTGAGAAAACAGTGATGGGGTAAACAACTACTCTCTGGTTGGATTTGAGAACTGTTATGTGAGAGGGAACTCATGTCCAGTTCTGTAACCTTTCCAATAGCTTATTCCAGGGAGGCCATCAACCCTAAGAAGAAACCCACTACTACTGTTTGGCTAAGTTGTCATGTTGTCAGCCACCTTCTAGATTCTCACATTGATCTCCATGGATTAATACCACACCCAGCCTAGTCAGAGAAGTTTCCTATTTCAGCAAGCTCCAACAAAAGCAGAAACCCATGTTTAGTCAGAGCGGTAGGAATAGATGATGGCAGAGTGCTTAGCCCTACTTCATTCCCTTTCGTGGGTCAGGAAACACCAGGGAAAAGGGCTCAGTATGTAAGAGCCAGGGAATGGGGAGATGAAGAGCAAAGAGGAATACTCTGCACCTGACATGGCCCTTGTGCTCATGAACTCCACGTAGCTCTTCTTATCAACATGTCCCCTGGATGGGGACATGGCTCACAAGGCCACATCTCTCCCCGAGACCACACCCCTCCCTCTGTTAACATTTGTTGACAGAGGTAGTATTATTTCCTTCTGTGGTGTAACTCTTCCTCCATGAACAATGGCCCCCATCCAATCCTGGCTAAGATATTCTTATTACACACAGTGGAACACACAGAAAAAGAAGATATTATAGTAAGAAAAGGAATTGTGGAGAAGGTTCCAGTGAGACAGGAAGGGGGGTGAGAGAAGACAATGGGGGGGGGGAAGGAGAGAGTCATTAAAATTCATTGTATAAATATATTAAAGGGTCAAACAATAAAAAAAAACTTAATTAGCACATAGCACCATTCTGCCCTTTAAAGACACCTGATTTAGCATTCTAATTTTGCTACATCAAATTTGTCATTGTCTTAACAGTTGAAACAGTGCACATTTATTCTCTAGGAGTTCAGTCACATCACCGTGTCGTCACAGGAGGCAATGAAAGACAACTTGTTTTCATGCATTTTCAGTCTCCCATGGCTTGTGTCCCTTGGCTCATGGCCACTTCTCTCATTTGCAAGTATCACAGTTTTTGTCACCTCGATTTTGACTCTTCCTTTACCTTTCTTACAAGGACCCTTGTGACTACAGCAGGCTCATCTTGGAGAATCTCCCTACCCCAAGACCATTAGCCAAGTCACACCTGAAGTTGCTTCTGTCATGGGTCCTGAGCTTCATTGAAGAGAAAATGGATGTGGGTGTGAGTGTTATATTGGTATCAACTTGACAGCCTCCAGACACAGAAGAAACAAGCTTCTGAGCATGCCTGGGAAGCATTGTCTAAGGTAAGTAAGGGGAGAAGACCGCACTAAACATGGTGGCACCATCCCATGGGCTGCCATCTTGGACTGAATAAAGAGAAAGCTAGCTGAGCACAAGCATTCATTGCTCTCTGCTTCCTGACTGCTTCAAAGTCCTGTTGTCAACCTCACCAAACTGGAGCCAAAATAAATCCTTCCTTCTTGCCTTCCTTTTTTCCCTCCCTCCTTCCTTCTTACCTCTCTACCTACCTGTAGTTGATCTTGTCATATATTTTTATCACAGCAATGATTAATTAATTAATCAATTATTAATTGCTTAATAAAAGTCCATTCTGTAGCCTATCATAGTATCATTTACAATTCTTGCCTGCCTGTGACCTTCCACAGACTCAAAACTCCACAGGAGCAGCAATATTACCTAGGGTGATAGGTCATTTTGACGATATTACTAGAAATAAACAGTACTAGAACCACAAGTCCCATGTCTTTAGAAATGTCTCAGTTCTAGGCAAACCAGAATGGCTTTGGTAGGCTTGATCTCCTGTTAAAATGCTGAGAACAGACTGCGTGCTCAGGGCTAAACAGGACACTGATACCAAGCACACTTCTCCCCACCTCTAGTCTGAGGAAACACTATGAATAAGGAGGTATGAAGAAGGTACCAGTACAAGGATGAGGAAGAGTACTGTGAAATGCTTTACATGACATGGCTATCAGACCCACGATATCACAGCAGGAGGTCTTAGATGAAAATCAAGCCTGTCAAAATTTTAGCTAAGTGGGGTAAACAGGTCCCATCTTTGCCGGCAAAGTTACAAGCGCTTGATAGTTGCTGGTGGAGGGAGAGTTACTCTTTTGGTAGGATGTGGCCACTAGGAGGGTTTCAATGCTGCAGTTGAGGCCTCCATATCTATTATACATAAGGGTAGCAGGGACTGGACATAGTGGGGGCACACCTGTTGAGAATATATGGGGGGAGCTGGAAGACAAAACAGAGAATAGCTTTGATCATATTTTGTTGTGTCATACCTGCATGGGATTCTCAAGAATAAAGAGACAGAAAATCCACTTGCAAGATGCACTTCTCAGCCTCGTATATCCATATCTTGAGAGTGGCATCGCATCCACTTAGAGACAACTCACATGGCTCCAGTCCCACTAAGAGGAGGGCAGGTCATTATTTGAGTGTGAATACAAAGACGTGACATCATTTCTGAAGCCATTTCCGAAGCCTGTTACTACCAGGAGATACAGTCTGGAATCAGCTTTCCTATTCCGCAAAAGCTGTGGCTAGTGCATGAGGCGGGGTGGGGTGGGGGCCTGCAGTGAACACACAGAGACCTGAGGAGCAGCCTGGAGTGTGAGAGTGTGGTGGATGTGGAAGTGCAGCCAGCCACAGTGTGGCACACAGAGCCAGATTAAAACAGACATTCCACATTGAAGACCCTGCTCAAACACAGATCACCTTCCCATTGTTCCTACTGATCCTTCCTCACTGGGAAGCTAAATAATGGGCCCTGCGGGACAAAGAGAAGCCATTATATTCCAACAGGCAGCAGTTGATAATTGTGACATGGTATTAATTCATCATTCTCAGATGCACAGTTTCTATTTGTTCTTCCAAGTCCCTTTACACAGGTAATCCCTCTATTTCTTGAAAACCAAGACCTTACCCAGTTGTCTTAAAAAGGCATAGCAAGCTGATCCAAACCTAGAGAGCTGCTCTCCCCTAGGAGCCGAGAATGGATTCTGTATTTGAGTTGGCTAGGCTGCTACCCACATAGTATCTTGGCTTCTTCCTCTTGACTAGCAGAGCCTATATTTATGATCTGGCCCTTTAATAAAAAGTTGGCCAACCCCTGCTTTAGAGTTTCCCAAACCTCTCTGCCTAGCACAAGGAAGGGAGCTAAAATAAGGGAAGGGAAGGGAAGGGAAGGGAAGGGAAGGGAAGGGAAGGGAAGGAAAGGAAAGGAAAGGAAAGGAAAGGAAAGGAAAGGAAAGGAAATACAGACTTCTACCTGCACTGACTCCATACATACCAAAGTAGCAACCCGGAGACTCAATTTATTGAGACTCACTGCCATTTCAATTTATAAAACATCCCCATGAGAAAAAAAATGGAAAGGTTTCCTAGATTAATCTATAAAAATTGTGTTTTTATAAATTATCCAAGCAGGAAACCAGAAACATTACTACTTCAAAATCAGCTATCAGGAATCAACAATGGAGGTTATTAAAGGGTCAAATGACCAGTGAAAACCTTTATTCTGAGGCAAGAAGGAGGATTAGAAAGATATAATTCTAAGACCCATGGGCCAAAAACTCTGAGGAATGAGACATACAAAGAGATGCTTCAGTTTTTTGTTTTTTGTTTTTTTACCACTTAAAAACATAACAAATGCAAAAAAATCCCAATATATACATCTCAACATCCTTTTGAAAGTTTCTGTTTCTCAAGACAAGGTTTCTATATCTCAGGCGGGCCTTGAATTTGTATGTAACCAAGGATGGGTTTGAACTCCAGATCATCCTGTCTCTATCTTCCAAGTAATAGGATTACAGGTGTGCCTGCCATCTCCACCTCTCAAGATATTCAAGAAGAGAGAATCACATTTAAAAGGTTTGCTTCAGCAGCACTGGAATGCCTTGCCATTAAAGATAGACAAGCAAGCTAGGGAGATGGCTCAACAGTTAAGATGCTTGCTGTGCAAGCAAGAACACTAGAGTTTTGATGCTTAGAATCCACATAATTGCCACGTGGGAACAGCAGCCCACCTGTACTTCCAGCCTTGGAAGGTAGACATGGAGGCTCTCCAGAGGGTTTAGTATTGGGTATTCTGTACAATACTGTTACAGTAGGCTCGGGATACTACACCCCTGTCAAGTCCATAGAGCTTTACAGTATAAACAGTGAACTTTAAGGTAACAAATTTTTCAAAAATCTAATTTAGGTCCGGAACCACAGGACTGAATGGTGGCCATGAAGGAGAGTCTACAGTACACACACAAGAATCAGCATCCCTGAGGGGGTCAGGAAGGATGGTAGAGCAGGCAAATGAGTTTCCTGTGAGTGCTGTGCTGTAGTTGCTACAGTTGTTTTCAGAGGTGCTATAGGTCAATTCTCATCAGGCCGGTACCTATGGGATAGGGCAATGTTTCTCAAACTGTGGGTCATGACCCCTGTGGGGGTCACATATTGAATATCTTGCATATCAGATATTACCTTACAATTTGTAACAGTAGCAAAATGATGATCATGAAGTAGCAACAAAACAATTAGCAACAAAATAATCTGGTTGGGATCAGCACAACATGGGGAACTATATTAAAAGGCTGCAGCATTAGGAAGGTTGAGAACCACCACTGTAGGGATTCACAGATGGGAAAGAAACAAGCACGAGCATTTGGTAATGGATCAGAGTTGGAGACACCACTAAGAGCTCACGTTTATCTTAAGCTAGACATGATCACCTACAGAAATGTGTATAGCTATGTACACAGGTATATATGTATGCACGCACACATAAACACACACACTCATAAGCAGTGCCTTATTGTAGGGTGAGGGAAAGAATACACAAGTCGATCTAGGAAACACCTTCTAGTGCTAGAGGTAAGGAGCTGCCTGCACACAGGAAGAGCACATGGGTGGGGGTGGGGGGCAAGTGCAGGAGTCAGCTGACACATCTGATAGGCAGAGCTAAAGCTATCCGAGCAATGAATGTTTAAAATTACACTCTTATTCAAACATCATTGAACAGATTAATAAATATGGGAGAAGACGGAAATGATCCATGCAGAAGAATTTCGGGAACATCTCCTGGAGACCCCATGCTCTCCATTTCTTACAGGTGAACTGTAACACTGACTTCCTTCCTTGGAGGATAGAATGGAAGGGGCTACTTTACTATAGAGAGCCCCAACACTGCCTGAGTCATGTGTGCAGGGTCAACGTGACCTCAGTAGGCTATGCTGGCTTAAGCACCATCTACAATGTGATTAAAACAGGGTTTTCGTCTGCAGTCATCCTTCCTAGAAACTGTAAGCTCCGTCCATCAATAACAAAACAGATCCGTGCTAATAGAAACAGAGCAGACACTACCTCTGGCCAGTATTCTTAAACACTGTTATATCAAGACAAGAAAAGTCCAAGGAGCTCTGAGGGCTCAGAGCAATCCAAGGGAATTGTGCTGGGTAAATTTTTGTTGACTTGATACAAACTAGAGCCATCTGGGGAGAGGGCACCTCAACTGAGGAAGTGTGTCCATCAGATTGACTTGTGAGAAAGTCTGTGGGGGCATTTTCTTGATTAATGATTGATGTTGGAGGGCCCAGCCCACTGAGAATGATGCCAGCCCTGGAAAATGTGGTCTTGGGTTATATAAGAAAGCAGACTGTACAAGCCATCAAAAGTAACCTGGCGAGGCAGTGTTCCTCCAAGAGCTCCACTTTGGTTCCTGCCTCCAGGTTCCTGCTTGTGCTTCTTCCTGACTTCCTCAGTGATGGAGTGTGACTTGGGGAGTATAGATGAAATAAAAACCCTATCTTCCCCAAGTTGCTTTTGGTCATGGCTTTATCACAGCAACAAAACTCTAGCTAGGACAGGGGCCAGCTGGTTAGTTGTCTCCTTGCTGCAACAAAAGGCCTGGAATAAACAGCTTATTGGGAATAGACTCTTTTTTTGCTCACAGTTCAGTTCACAGTTCTTACTCTTGGTCCTGGTTGGTGGGGAGGCAGAGAATCATGGGAGCAGAAGCACACGGAAGAGGCTGCTAACTACTTAGTAAACGGGAAGCAGAGAGAGAGAGAGGAGGGAAAGAGAGTCTGAATACTGTAGCTAAGCCCACCTAAAGAATCTACCGCTTCCCAGAAGTATTACTAGGCGGCGGCTAACCTTTCAATGCCCGTCAGAGACATTCCATATTCAAAGCATAGCTTGGAACTTAATAAGTAACTTCAATATGGCATTTTATATTGGACCCAGGATATCAGGTAACAGCTAAGCAGATGTGATTTTAATAACAATAATAATATTAGTTTATTAATTATAAGGAAATTCTAACAAGTACTATACAGACATAAGGTTTTTTTTGTCATAGTATGTGCATAGGGAGGCGCACATGAGTGTTCATGTTTGCATAGTAGTGGAGGAGCTCGAAATTATCTCCTCTCATTTTTATTAATCTAAAAGTATTCTAAAAATAAAGTCTAGGGGCTGAAAAGATGACTTAGTTGTCCTCTTGCATAGGACCTGAGTTTGGTTCCTAGAATCCACATAGGCTTTTTGGCTTTACTCCCAACCCTAAGTCCTGGGAATCCACAGGAAGACACAACTAAATCTTAAAACTAAGTAAATGTAGTCATTGAAAAGCAAAGTCTCACAACTTTTGAGGTACAGAGATGAGGCCCAGTTCCCCAGGTGTCCAAACGCAAAGGTCAGGATCCCTCTGTGAGACAGGCTGCCTTGCCTTTTGCCATCATCGGTGGCTATCATAAAACACTGCAGTCTTGGCAAGTACTACTTTGAAATGAATTGGAGAACCTGTCACATAAACCAATCAGTAGCTTTTCTTATGACTTGGGCCAATTCTGTGTGTCCTTCCTGTGCCTCTGTGTGGTTAGCACAGTTCATGTGCAGAAGCAGGAGGAGGGCGAGGGGGAGGGTGATGAGATGGGCTTACCTCCTACAGAGTTTATGGAAGCCCAGGAACCCACACCGTATACAACTTAATCCTCATGTTTATGTCTGGGACTATATTAAATGCCATCTGCCTTACCATTTGCCATGTTATAAATTAAGGCGACATCAACAATGCTATAACACCAAGGAGCTCTGCTGTCTTCCAGTTTGATATTAAATGGGTTTTGTTGCCAAACTCTCCTTACAAACATGAAAAGAACAGTTGTGAGCCTTCTGGAAGAGCAGATGGTCTCCGAGGCTTCCTGATGCAGGCTTTCTGAAAGTTCCAGGGCTCACATTTTGCTATGCAATCAGCTCTGTAGGTTGCTGTTAGAAAGACCAAAGGTCTGGAGGATGAGGTCGGCCCTGGCACTGCTGGTTTCGCTGTGTGAAGTTGTGTGCACTGCGTAACACCTTGGAATCTCACAGGTAAAATGGGAATGATTGCAACAAGACTGAAATGAGGAAAACACGGCCTTTCTCCTTCCTTGATTCACGGAAAGAATCTATTTCCTGTGACCTGGCGTATACATGACTTTAAGTATTCCTTAAAGCAAATCCTTGCAGCAGACAATACATACTTTGATACTTTTCACTCCAATAAATCTAGTCTGTTGTCTTTTTTATTTTGCAAACAATCCTGTAAATTAATTTTAGTCCTATTAAAGACTTCCAACTTCTAGACCTAAAAAAAAAAAAAACAAAAAAAAAAAAAAAAAAAAAAACCACTGAAGTGTTTCGTTTAAATGAAAAGAGTATGATTGGCACATGAGCTATGCAGTAAATGCTAGCTGACGTGATTGTTTGGGATGTTATCAGCCACGGCAAAGTGACATGAAAAGTTAGAGGACTGAACAACATCAATCTTTCTCCCCCCTGTTCTCAGAATCAATGGGATTCAAGCTCGGAGAAGCACCTACTAACAAAGACTGCGTTTCTGCCTCTGCAATGCTCAGGCCAACATACCCACCTTACTTTCAGGGACCCAAAAGCTTTTCTCCCTCAACCCCTTTCAACATCTGGCAAGGTCACTGTGTGAGTCTCCAGCTGGATGGTGCCCAGAGCAGGAATTAACAAGAGGCCACGAATTTGAAAGAGAAAAGAAGGGAAGAAATGGGGGGGGGGGCATGTCTGAGGGATGAAAGGGAAAGGGGAAACGATGTAATTATATCATAATCTCAAAAAATAAGAGACAAACAAGAACAACAACAAACAAGTACCACACTGGCTTCCTCCCTTTCCCAGGATCACTTCCTCTTTCCTGCCAGCACTTCCTGGAATCATCTCCAAAAGCCACCCTTGCATCTCCAAATTCTAGTCTTCAGTTGGCTTATGGGGAAGCCCAGCCTGAGACTCCCATTTGCTCAGTTTGTCCTTCTGGAACCAGCCTTAAGGACATCATAGTTTTTGTCACCTCTCCACTTCCTCCTGCTGTGGGAAACCTACCCCCCACAAGTGTGTGTGCCCAAGACTTTAGGCACCTATGCACCCATCTTTTCTTATCTTTCTTTCTTTTTTCTCCTCAGCAAATAAATGAAACAAAGTGTTGTGGTTCTAAACATGGAAGACATTTATTTGTCTATCTTTCTTACAACATATCTAATATCCTGAAGGTCTAGCAGGCCGCCCCCTGTACCACTCACAGGAGCACCCACAAAACTACATTTTCTTCAGACAGAACACATCTTTTATTGGGCTCGTGTCTGTGATAATGACGCAGGTGAATTTTATCATTCCTTTCACTCTGCAAGTAATGAACAAATTCACTGCATATTACTTTGGACTTGATCTCTGGCAAAACACTACTGGAACAAACAATTTGATTTGTCAACACCTTTCCACGGGCTCCTCAATCAATGTCACAAATCCAAATTTAAACAGCAAAGTACATTTGACTGCAAGACCTTGGACTGATTATAGCTCGGAGTTCAGAGAATTGCTCCAGACAGGGCAGCAATCAGATTATTAACTCCACTTGAAAATACTCTCTGCTGTCTGGGATTAGCATGCATATTTTGATATAGATCGATAAGCAATCTCCTCTCTATAAGAAATGCCTGCAACATTCATTTGGCTGATCAAAGGTAGATATCAGGCGCCTGTGACAGCTAACTATTGTTTCCCTGCTTTCTTTACAGAAGAGCTTCTATTAAAAAAAATTCCCTGGCTCTTTTTCAGCTAATAGTGAAAGCCAAGAGAGAGCAGCAGAATCCCATCTCCTCCCAGACACTGAAACACAATTAGTGCAAGGGGACTTTGGTCTTTGCTGAGCTAACTTAGCCATTTCCCCTGCGTTTGCTGACAAGAAATAGCAAGTTTCTCCCCTCCGCTGCCTATGTCCCTCCATTCTGACTTATTTTTCTTTAGAGTAAAGGGCTCCAGTCTGGGAATGTCAGAAAGGTACCACCTACCAATGGCCATCTGGTGTTTCCCTAGTGAGGTCAAAGTTCATAGGTTAAGACCTTAATCTTGTTCCAAACTAGTTAGCTCAGGTTCGGATCCTGGGTGGTGGCATGGAATTGACTGATGGCTTTGGAGGCTATTTATTTAACCTCCTAACCTCTCTCTCTCTACCTGACTCTGTTATAAAACATCCATTTTCTTCTTTTGAAAACCATTATTTATTCATACTTTCCATCTTTTAAAATCCATTTCAAGGTCTTTTCCCCTCACCTAAATTTTACCTAAACAGTTTAATATGAAAACCAAATTTTACTGAATCAATTCCTTTCTTCTGTCCAAAGGTCTCAATAAACAAAAGTCACGATGTTTTTGCCATTTTACAGATTAATGGCACAGGCTGCAAACTTGATTCAGTTTCTATTTAGAAACTGAAATCTTCTTGCAGCTATGCGTGTGCACACTTACTGACAAAACACACAACACAGGGTGAGCGCATGAACATACACATGCACATAAAACATAGCCTCTCCCAGACTCTCCCCGACACAGGACGCACTGCAGTCCTTGAGCGCTGGGTGTAGGAATTCTGCTTATCTACATCCAATGCACTTGAATGTTGAAACCCTTTCTCTGTACTGTGTTCTAATTCAAGAAAACAATTATGTTAAGGATGAGGCTTGGGCTGTCTCCCACACAGTCTCGTGTCAAAATGTCCTAATGTGTTCTTTCACTTCCGGGAGCGAGCATGTCAGCCTGGCTGTCTCAGGATGCGAGGTCCATGAAAGCCACAAAGGCAAGTTTGGATGTGCACACATGCCCGCGTTCATGCCAAGAACATGCCTGCTCAGTTCCTGCTGCGTGGGTGGTGATGTGATCTTCAGGGTTGATTTGATTTGTTTCAAAACCTCAGTGATCTGAATTGACTGCGGGGGAATAGAGCCCCAATTGGGACAATCAATATCAAGGTATTGTTTAAAATAAACATGCTTGGTACATAGAGGGGCTGTCTGGGTGCTTGCCATCAACTCAACGACCGTTCTGAAAAGGTAGAAAGGTATGCACTCATTTCTAATTTATAATACTTCAAGCGTTGAGAAAAGCATTTCCTTGAAATATTTACGCTGCCTTCTGTCTGGATAAAGTTAGACTTTGCTCTCGCCTTCCTCACTGAGCGTTGTGTGAGACCCCGGTACATGTCATTTACTTCTTCAGCCTGCATCCTCACCGCTTGGTGAGCCTGTGCTCACTCCCATTTCACAGGTGAAAAATCTGGGCATCAAGGGATTAATTTAACCTTCCAGTGTTTTTCATTAAGATCTGACTACAAAGCTGGGGGAAAATAGATATTCTTAAAGTTCCATGGCATGCCTGAGGGTGGGAGGACAGACCTACCATCTCAGGCCAGGCAGGAACAGGGGACTGTGGAATGATACTTGTTTTTGTTTGTCTTGTGTGTGTGTAGTTGTTCTGTTTTGTTGTTTTAGGAAAACAATGGCATTCATTCTATCAGGTGACATGGATGAATTGTGCTCCCAGATCTCAAACTCTGACATACTTATTGGAACTAAAGAACACTGTATTTATGGATGGATCCTAATTATGGAGAGGCAGAGCATGTAGTTCCTGTAATTAAATTTGATGGAAATGTATGTAAACATGCTTCACCCTCAGGCATGCTTCCACCTCTGACTGGAATTGCTTTCTAGCTCAATATTAGGTAGGTCGATTTTTTTTTTTTAAATCTCTCTGTGTCTTTTCTAGTTAAGGAAGATAATAATAGGGTCCACTCCACAGGACTGCTGTGAAGTTTAAGTGGGAGCATGTTTACACTCACCTGGAGCCCAGGAACTCAGTCCATTTTTTGCATTATAATAATAACAACAATGACGCATCTCCTTGACTTCTCCATCCATACCTACAGCTGGGAATTAGGAAGCAGAGCAGTTTTTCATGTTAGTGTGGTCTTCCAATGTTTTCTCATGATGGCCGTTAGCGCCTTTCTTCTTTGGTGAGAAGACTCAGACATTTAGCTGGAGGTCTTTATTTCCAGTGTTTTTAAATTTTCAAAGCAATTTTACATATTATTGTATATTATATATTATTATTATTGCCTCCCACAAAACTTCCTCAGAGGAAACAAATACAGAATAGTTTAAGAAGTACACGTTAAGCAGCACCTACCATGTCCCATTGGCTAAGCCAGGAACTATCTGAGGTCGCAGACACCTTGCTGTGCACATGGAAAATTAATAGAATTGCTCGAATTAAAGGCATGGGGAAGTGGAATAAACTGTCCTCTGAACACCAGAACCTAGATCCATCTAGAGTGAAGTTTTGCTTCATGAAGATATCTGGCTATGTCCTGCAATCCACAAAGGTCTTTGTTCTAGGGAGAAGGAATGAGGGACTAGCTTGAGGAAGAAGAAAAGGAGACTCAGGGAGGGAGGGACTAAGATAAAGAAAAAAGAAAGTGGAAGGATGGGAGAGAAAAGGGGAAAGAAGGTGATAAGGAACATTGGTTAATTCTGATAGTAAGCTGGAGGTCTAGATAGAATTATAAGGATGAAAACAACCTGCTTAGTACACAATAAATCCAAGCTGATTGACAGAAAGGAGTTACCAGTAGGTTGTCAATGGGGGTGGGGGAGGAAGAGAGAAGGGAGCCATTAGCTTGATCACTGCCATCCAAGCCCCTTGACTTGCATAATTCAGACTTGTTTCCATCATGCTCCACCCCTTCTGGTATTTTTGGTGTTAAACCTCAGTGTTCCACGTTCCTGGAGCCACCAGGTCTAGCTTCCTCAAGCACCACAAATTTACAAGCGAAGGTGTTTTCCATGAGGTCTCGCCACATAGACTAGTGAGGCCTCTCTCTGCCTCATCAAGTACTAATACGCCTTGAATTCCATGCTGCCAACTTACATGGCATTGTGCTGAGTGTCTAACTGGCAGGTCCACGGCATCTCCCCTGAGGGGCTGGGACCAAAGTTGGAAAGGATGAGGATGTGGCACATTTCCTTGGCTCTGCCAATTAGGTTTTGCCTGCTTGGTATTGGGTGGTAGCTGTCAGCCTGGGGCATTTTCCGAAACACTTTCTCTCTGCAATATGTTACATATAATGATCTTTGGCAAACTTTTTCCCCTGACTGAGGAAGAAAAATGGTTTTCATTTCTAGTCTAATAACCTCAGACTCTTGTAGCAGGAAAGTGAATCAAACTTTCTGATCCAACCAGTCAAGCCAACACAGACATTATGATGGTGTTTCTAGGCAGCCAGGGCTAAATCTGATATCAATATCAAATGACTGAGTTTTTCTTCTGTGAGAGATGCTGTTGATGAGGGGCAATTCAGACAATTTAAGGGCACACTTGATGAAGATCCTGGGCTTTCTCCTTGGCTGGCCACAGATAAATGAAATGCCAAGCTTGTGAGATGCACAGTAGGTCTCTTTGAAGGGCATATTTTTCTCCTAATGCAAAAGGTTATATGTAAGAGGCAATTTGAAATATCAGATGGGTGCAAGAATCAATGTATCAGAAATATTTTTTGAACTGAAGAGGCTAATTTATTTCTACTGTGGAGACAAGAGATCAGAGGAGGGCTCTTTCATGCCCTTCCTCACTGGGACACAGGTGTGATTGGGAGACAACCAAGCCCATCCACCCAATGACTACTTTGTCCTAGGGTTGGATGAAAACCCCAAAGAAACACAGTGGTTTGCTAAACATTTCAGATTTCAAATTGTGTCTTCGGATGGTTTCTGATGGCATAGATGAAATATTTTTTTGTATTTTTGAATTTGTAGTGTTATAGCCACAAAAGTTGGGAAATTTCTCCATGGTTACTTTCTCAGAGCGTTTCCGTGTTGCTTCCTGCATCTGTGGAGTCTCATCTTGCTAATACCTGACTTTCTCTCACAGTTCTCTGATCTTAGTCACATTTTAAAATGCCCTACCACCTCCGATTTTACGGTTGTTCTTCTATGGTTATATGTTCATACTGACCAGGATCTTCTTCCATAATGTTTAACCTGTCATTTGTATCAGTAAATGGTCCTTCTCCTCTACTGTAGTTTCCATACCTATAGGTGTTTAGTATCTGTTTCCTGTCTTCCAAGCCTTGACTCATTAAAAAGCAAGCAAACAAACAACAACAACAAAACAGGTGAGATTATGTTATAAAAAGCACTTTAATTAGTTCACGTAATATTTCTGTGTCAACTTAAGGTCAGTTTTGACTAGGTGATTGTTTCCATTATCTTTATGATTTTTCTTTGTTGCATGCCCAACAAGTTTTTTTGAATGCTTGTATTGTAGATTATTTATCATTGGGGGTTGAGGTTTTAATATTTTTGTATTTGTGTAAATATTCCTCAACTTTGAAGTGAAGTTGTATCAAGAAGTGTGAGCTTCTTCTAGGGCCAATGTAGTCTAAGAAAAGACCTTTTGAGAACTCTGCCCAGTGTCCCCTAGTCTATAAGCTTTTCCTTTTTGATCGTAAATATAGATGTTGCCCAGAACTGTATGTTTCCAGGATTATTGTTTCCTTCAATTATTATGGTCTTTCTTTCCCTTTCCCTCTCTCTCTCTCTCTCTCTCTTTCTTTCTTTCTTTCTTTCTTTCTTTCTTTCTTTCTTTCTTTCTTTCTTTCTTTCTTTCTTTCTTTCTCAATTTATTTATTTACTTTACATCTGGATCACAGCTTCCCCACCCTCCTCCCCTCCAAGTTGCTTCCTCTCCCCTCTGATCCTCTCTCCTCCCTCCTTTTTTCCCCTCAGAAAAGATGCAGTAGACATGGCAGCTCAGTTAGGGAAAAGGGATCTAAAGGCAGGCAGCAGAGTCAGAGACAGCCCTTGCTTTAGTTGTTAGTATACAACTAGATACATACAACTTGATACATAAAGATCAAGCTGCATACATGTTACATATGCATAGAAGGTCTAGGTCCACATATGCTCTTTGGTTGGTGGTTCAATCTCTGTGAGTCCCTATGGACCCAGGTTAGTTGATTCCGTAGATTTTCTTCTGGTGTTCTTGACCTCTCTAGCTCCTTCAATCCTTTGTCCCCATCTTCTATAAGTTTCCCTGAGATCTTCCCAATGTTTGGCTATGGTCTCTGCATCTGTTTCCATCAGTTGCTGAGTGAAGCCTCTCAGAGGACAGTTATGCTAGGCTTCTGTCTGCAAGTATAACAGAATATAATTAATAGTGTCAGGGTTTGGCTCTCTCTCATAAGATGGTTCTCAAGTTGGGCCAGTCATTGGTTGGCCATTCCTTCAATTTCTGCTTCATCTTTATTCCTGTGCATCTTGTAGGCAGAATCTACTAACCTGGGCCCATAGGGGCTCACAAAGACTGAACCACCAACCATAGAACATTTTGAGGAGAAGATTTTATGGGTGGGTTGTTGTCCCAATCCTTCCATTGGAAGTTCTGCCTCTTGAAGGAGGTAGCCATTTCAAGTTCCATACCCCATGTTACTAGGAGTCTTAAGCACGGTCACGCTCATAGATTATTGGGAGTTTCCCTTGTCCTAGGTTTCTGGCTCATCCCAGAGCTGCCTCCCAACAATTTCAGTTTTCTCCCCCAGTTCTCTCTCCCTCAGTCCTCCCACACTCGGTCCCTCCTTTTCCCCTTCCTACCTCTTCTCCCACCTAGTTTCTTCCCTCCATCCACTTCCCCTCATGTCTATTTTATTTCTTCTTCTCAATGAGATTCAAGTATCCTCTCTTAGGTCTCCATATTACTTAGCATGGTTATCTTGTACAATAACACTAATACACACTTATAAGTGAGTATATACCAAGTGTGTCTTTCTGGGTCTTATTATTCACTCAGAATAATACTTTCTACTTCCATTCATTTGCCTACAAATTTCATGAGTTTCTTATTTTTAGTAGCTGAGAAGTATGTCATTGGGTAAATGTATTACATTTTCTTTATCTATTCTTTGGTTGAGGGCCATCTAAGTTGTTTCCAGTTTCTAGCTATTACAAATAAAGCTGCTATGAACATAGTTGAGCAAGTGTCCTTGTGGTATGGTGGAGTATATGGTGGAGTATCTTTTGGGTTTATGCCCCAGAGGAGTATAGATAGATCTTGATGTAGATTGATTCCCAATTTTCTTAGAAAGCACCAGATTGATTTCCATAGTGGTTGTACAAGTTTGTGCTCTCACCGGCTGTAGAGGAGTGTTCCCCTTGCTCCACATTCTCTCCAGCATGTGCTGTCCCTTGAGTTTTTGATCTTAGGCATTCATCTCATAGTTTTGATTTGCATTTCCTTGAATACTATGGACTTTGAACATTTCTTTTGGTGTTTCTTGGTCATTAGACATTTCTCTGTTAAGAATTATCTGTTTAATTCTGTACCCCATTTCTTAATTGGGTTGTTTGGTTTGTTGCTGTCTAATTTCTTATGTTCTTTGTATACTTTGGATATTAGTCTTTTTTTGAATATACAGTTGGTGAAGATCTTTTCTCATTCTGTAGGTTGTCAACTTGCAAACCAAACCCAAGACACATCATAAACATCATCCACTATGATCATGTAGACTTCATTCCAGAGATGCAGGGATGGTTCAAAATACAAAAATCCATCAATGTAATCTGACGTATAAACAAACTGAAAGAAAAAAAAAAAACACAAGATAATCTCTTCAGATATTGAAAAGGTCTTTCCCAAAATCTAAAACCTTTTCATGTTAAAAGTATTGGAAAGAAAAGGAATTATAGGCACATACCTAAAAACAATAAAGGCAATATACAACAAACCAATAACCATCATCAAATTAAATGGAGAGAAACTTAGAAAGCAGTTCTACTGAAATCAGGGACAATACAAGGCTGCTCACTCTCTCTATATCTATTCACTATAGTACTTGAAGTTGTAGCCAGAGCAATAACACAACTAAAGGAGATCAAAGAGATACAAATTGGAAAGGAAGAAGTCAAAGTATTGCTATTCATAGATATGCTAGTACACAAGTGTCCCCTGAATTCTATCAGAGTACTCCTACAGTTAATATACACCTTTAGCAAAGCGGCTGGTTACAAAATTAACTCAAAAAAAAATCAGTAACCCTTCTGTATACAAATATTAAACAGGCTGAAAAAGAAATTGGAGAAACAACGCCCTTCACAATAACCACAAATAATATAAAACATCTTAGTGAAACTCTAACTAAATAAGTGAAAGTCCTGTATGACAAGAACTTCAAGTCTTTGAAGAAGGAAATTAATGAAGATATCAGAAGATGGAAGGATCTCTTATGCTCATGGATTGGCAGTATTAATATAGTAAAAATGGCCATTTTACTAAAAGCAATGTACAGATTCAATGCAATTGCCATTAACATTCCAACACAGTTATTTACACACCTTGAAAGAGCAATACTCAACTTCATATGAAAAAACCAAAAACCCAGGATAGCTAAAACAATCCTGTACAATAAAAAAACTTCTAGAGGTATCACCATCCCTGATTTCAAGCTGTAGTATAGAACAATAGTAATAAAAAGTACATGGTAGTAGTAGAAAAACAGATAGGTTGATCAATGATACCAAAACGAAGACCCAGAAATCCACACAACTAAAGACACTTGGTTTTTTTGACAAAGAAGACAAAACCATGAAATGTAAAAAACAAACAAACAAACAAACAAACAAAAAAAACCCTGGATATTTGCATTTAGAAGAATACAAGTAGATTCATATTTATCGCCCTGCACAAAGCTCAAGTCCAAATGGATCAAAGACCTCAACACAAAATCAGGCACACTAAATCTAATAGAAGAGAAAGGGGTGATCAAACTTGAACTCATTGGCACAGGTGACAACTTCCTGAACAGAACACCAACAGCTCAGGCACTAAGATCAACAATTAACAAATGAGACTTCATGAAACTGAAAAGCCTCTGTAAAGTAAAGAACACTGCCAACAAGTTATTATTATTATTATTATTATTTGGTGGCTCCAGAAAGCTTGTTGTGATCAATGCTGTGCCTCTGTGGGTTTCCAGGCTTCTCTGTCTATGTAGTAGTACCCTTTCTTCTTTTTGGACTTCATTCAACCTGTTTGCAGTAGAGCACTGATTCTTGGAGGAAGTCATTTGCATCGCACTATCAATAAGCCAGAAGTCACACTTGAGGTCAGGTTCATAGAAATGACTGTGGGAACAGATTAGCTTTCATATTGGGAGTGCATGTGATAAGGATTGATGAGTTGATGGCCAAATGACAGTTTTTGGTGATTGGGAGGTGATGACATTCATCAACTCTGTCCTAAGAAGAAAATAAAAAGCAGTCTAGAATTTGAACTAAGAAGAACAAATTCAGATGCTCGCTAAAACATCTTCTAATAACTAGAATAGAATAATAAGATAGGTGTTACCTAAAGACTAAAATCACATAGTACCTCGAGGTAGAACTTGAGACTCTCTGCTTTTTATGTTTGTTTGTTTGTTTGTTTGTTTTGTTTTTGTTTTTACTAGAAGACAAACTTACTTGGTTGATCTATTATCTATCTATGCTATGACATTAACAGTACTAAGCCGGAAGTTAATCACTGCAGAGGTGTCACCAGAAATATATGGCAGGCTTGTAGCTTCCTGCTGCCTTTAAATCTATCAATAAACTATGCTGGAAGATCCTGGCTGGCAGCTGGCTGGCAAGGGTTCCTGTGTGGTGGAGTTCATCAGTTTTCAGGTCCAGTAGGACAGACAGTATGGAAAGCCCAGGGCACATATTTGACACAGAGTTTGAAGAAAGCCTGGGCATGCCCATGGTTTATGGCTGTGCTAGAGAGAAGGATTCAAGTAGGCCATCCTTGGGGTTTGCAAACAATATCATTCATTTTCATTTTAATGTAATATCAAGATCTTCCCTTGGATCAATGTGACAGAACATAGTATCTGACGGGCCTCAAAGAAGTGTGACTCCTGATGGGCCAACACATTGAGATGTCCTTTCTCAATGGTCCCCACTGCTGCTGTAAAGATAGCAATAATACTGTAAAGGTGACTGCAGTCGCGGAGGCCATAGTATATTTGCCAGATTGTCAAAATGCCTTCAATGTCTAACATGTAGTTAGTAGTCCATAAATAGTAGGTGAGCTGAAAGCCGAAAGGTGAGTAAGACTTGAATGAATCTTGCTGGGGACAGCAGACAAATATGGGAAACAAGTTAGGTGCAGCTCAACAAGGCACAGGGCTACAGTGGTTGGTAAGCTTTGATGTGGTCAGAAAGATCCAGGAGTAAGCGGGTGCGGTGAGTTAGGGGAAGTCTAATATACCTGGTGGAGGCATGTCTGTCTGTCATTTTCCTTGGAAACTCCCACCCAGAACAGACTATGAGAAGGGACCAGGCCTGGGCTATGCCAAGCTGTCTGCCCTCTAAGACAAGGGGATTTCCATGTTCCATGGAGCTGTACCGAGACAGGAAGTCTTAGGCATGGAGACAATTATGGATATATAATAATAAAGATCATTTAAGAACTGATAATAAATGTTTATTTTTAAAGCACTAAAATGCAAAAGTCCTATGCTCCATGGGAGGAAAAAGGCTTAATTAAAAGCAGAACCTTTCTAAAGGGCAATCAGACCCAGTATCCACATAAACCCCTACACTGGGCATAGGAGTCACCAGCAACCCAAAAGCCAATAATAAATGCACCCTGTAAAAGCAGAAATAAAATAAGCTCTGTCTGAGGTATAAGCAAGGGGAGGCCCAGCCCCTGGGGCTGGGTAACTGTCCGGCCCTCACCTCATTTAGGTCAATTACCTCGGGAGGAATTCGGAACTGACCTGGAGGTGACTACTTGTGCTTTAATGTGAGATACTAAAGCAGGAATAGCTTGCTCAGGAGCTGGGGCAAGATCTGAGGCCTGAACACTGTCAGCACTGGGGGAGTCTCTGCCTTTGTCTTCCCGGAAGAGGAAGAATGGATTTTCTGACTCACAGGAGAAGGGGCCAGTAAGCTTGTTCCACTGACAGACCCTCTTGGCCAAAACCAAAATGTGGACTTAAGCCTTTTGATACCTGGATAGATACACAAGAAGTCGAGCAGAAGGCTACTCCAGGAGACAAAACAAGGAAACATAAGCAGAAATGGCCCTTACTCAATGTTCATGCTGAAGCAGCTGTCACACCAGCCATGTTATCATCCAGATGCTGCTAAGAACTGTCTTGCGTCCTCCAGACCTGCGCCAACAGAAGCATATCTGCATCTGACCCTGGGTGGCCCATGAGCACAGACACTTCATACAAGCTCACAGGAAGATCAGCATCCCCTTTAGAACCTGTAGAATGGACATTTACTCTCAGGATGCCTGGACTTCTGGGGCAGGGGGGATGTTGAGGGAGGAAAAATGAGATACTCCAAGTACAAGTATTTACAAATGGTAGGTCAGATGCTCAAGAAAGATGACAAAACTGCCCCTGCTGCCCAGAACTTCAAATAGAGACTCAGGGATGTCCCCTACCCTCCTTGAAACAAAAGGACAGAGCAGGGGTATTTATCTGAAGAGAAGGGCTTATGGAGCCACAGGGTGGCTGAAGCAGACCGGTCTGAGACTTACTGACAGGTCGCTGGCTGCTTTGCAGCCTTGGCAAATTGCATCCCGTCTGTGGGTCTTAGTCCCCAGCAAGGGGCTATTGAGTAAGATTTAAGAGGTAACACACTGAGCATGGTGTCCAGTCCAAACCAAATGCTGTGGGAGGAGCAACCGCCATGACTCATTGTTAGGGGAATGACACCCTTTCAGGAACAGCACTGAGCTGTGGGTTAGACAGGATCTGTAAAGATCTACGCTTGCTGCCTGTGAAGAGTGAGGAGTGAGTTGTTGGCCATTGAAGTTGGGACTGTGGCTGCTTTTGTTATTGTCACTGTCAGCACTCACTCGTGTGCACAGATCTTCTTCTTCTGCATCTTCTTTGGGCATTCTTGGTGCTCCCTTACTGAAACCAAGCAGATGCTGTTCAAAAGCAGAGTCAGAGCCAGTATATGGAGACAAGTTCTATTGCCTTCACACACACACACACACACACACACACACACACACACACACACACACACACA
>NW_026596034.1:6208596-6237100 GCF_907164565.1 Psammomys obesus
ACACACACACACACACACACACACACACACACACACACACACACACAAACTATAGAGTCATGGAGGGATTTTAAAATGACCTTCATGAGAAAAGATGAAACACCAAAGCCAGGAAGCAATAAACATTACACCCTTGGAGAAGCCCCTCCCTGTGGCAACTCCATTGCTCCTGTGAGCTTGTGGTGCCCCTCAGACAGGGTGTCCTGATGGATGGAATCAGCAGGGAAAAGGGGAACAGCCTTCCCACATTTCACCTCCTATCTACTCAACCATCTGCATATTGCATAAGCACTTGTTGACATTTTGGAAGTGTTACCTCTGAGGGGAGGCTGAAGATGGGCTGTTGACTATGGTAGGTCAGCAATAAAGGCTGCAGACAAATGGTCCCTGCCTTCAAGGACCCAACAGTCTGTAGGGAAAGAGATAACACCCCTTTTCTGGGACAATACTTGGTGGAGAAGATTAAGCACACAACAGGTTCATCCCTCAGAAAATTAAAAAAACAAACAAACAAAAACAAATTTTTTCAAGGTAGACTCTCCTGAAGCCCAGGCTGGCCTCAAATTCTCTGTGTAACTGAGGCTGACCTAGAACTTCTGACCTGCTCCACTTCCTCTTTATCCCTGTGCCTCTACTTCCTACACCCTGGAATTACAGACAAATACTATGTAAGGCTTAAGCAGCGCTGGGCATTGAACCGAGGGCTTCATTCACAGTGGGCTGGCACTCTACTAATCAAGCTACATTCCCAGTCCATGGAGAGTGAGAGTTTAAGTAATTTTCTCAAGAGGTAAAAGGGGAATTCCCAAAAGAAGAGCTGAAGTTCCGGATGCATGTCCGAATTTGGCAGGTGAAAAGTGCAAGATAAAAAAAATGTTATATTTGCATACACACACACACACACACACACACACACACACACACACATATATATGTATATATATATATATATATGTATAAAGTGTGATGCTGGCAAAGACAGTCAACAGTCAACACAGTAGATTATGAGGTGCATACCCTGACCCAGTCTTGGAAGTTTCACAGCTATCTTTTCTCTTCTGGGCTGCATATATGGCTAAGTTCGCAGTGGGACCAGATCATAAATGAGCTTCTATGAAACAGGCATCTTCAAATTTGAAGGAAGAAAACAATGGAAAAACAAAGGAAGAAACAATGGAAATGCATTATTAGTGTCATTTCTTTTTCCTTCTGACCTCATGACAGACTTTAATGGACAACATTATTTCCTCAGAACCCTTTCAAGCCAGCCCTTCCCCACTTACTGCTACCAGATTAGAGCCCATAGAAGAGATGCACCCTATCTTCCTGTCTGGCACAGTGCACCTGGCTAGGAGTCTCCAGCCAGCAGATGACTTGGTTTCAGACCCAAATTTTTTACATCTTGGCCATGTTGCTTGAGACATCTGTCCCCTGTGAGCTGTTGCTTTAACTATCTCTAGATGAAACTGGAAGGAAGAGCATCTCTTGGCTGGTGGAACAGAGGCCATGTTACATGTTGATTGAATCCATCGTTTTCTTCTCTCCCTGGCTTTGTGGGAAAGGAGCCTTCCCCGGGGTGGGCAGGGGTAGGGGGTGGGGCTTTGGCTGTGGCCTGTGACTCTTCTGGCAGCAGAATGTAGATGGAAATGGAGATGTAGCTCTCTGCCTGATCCTGACCACTGTGCCCTTCTAATGTTCTGTCTCATTTCAGTAAAGGGTTCCACAGAGGCCTCAGAGTCCCCAGGACATGGAGGAGCTTATAGGTGGCGCAGCTAGGTCATTTAGCCACCACCAGGAAGCCTGTTGAGTTCCACCGTGGGAATCCATCTGAAGGCAAATCAGCTTCCACTTGGAGACACAAGAGCATTTGGCCTTTGTCAAGGCAGCCACCATCACCTGCCTCATTAATACCACCTCAAACTTGTGATGTCATGCCTCCATGGTGCTTGCAGGCTAATTCTCACCCACTTGCGGTTTCACTGATGATAAAACGGGAGAGGTTTGGGGGCTTTATTGTAGCTCTGCTTTTGGAGCACGGAGTTCCTTTCCCACCAAGGCCCTTCATCTTTATGTAGCACCTCAGCTTGGGAAAAGCCTGTCTAGGATGCAAAAACTTAGAGAAGGTAGTGAAGCCTAGCTGAGCTCTGAACAAACTTAAAAACACCCGGGGAACATGCAGAGGCTGACCATGATAAAGGCTGGAATAGGACCAGGCAGAGAATTTACCCTCTAAAGAAGCACTGAGTATAACTGTCTCCACAGAAAATTACACAGAGGATCAGGGACAGCCTTCCATGATTCCTGAGAGGGAGCACAGGGACTGTGGAAGGCAGAGAGGGTTGCAGGGTAGAAGCAGGAGCCACAACTATGGAGGAGCACAGTAAATAACTACACTTTCAAATATCAGCTCAATTACAGCCTCTGCCCATTCACTGATCTCTTCCACAAACTTCACACACTCCATGTATCATGGGGGCATACCCCTCTTGCAAATTATCAGGCAAAAGGTCTCCTCAAGTGTCAGACATTCAAGCTGGGCCTGGTGGCGCAGGCCTGCAATCCCAGCACTTGGAGAGGCAGAAGCAGGTGGATCTCTGTGAGTTCAAGGCAGGCCTGGTCTACAGGACAGCCAGAGAAACTCTGTCTGGAAAAACCAAAACCAAACCAAAACAACAACAACAAAAGGGAACCACACCATCAAGTCCCCAAGGTGGTCTATCACAGCTTGGAGAACAAAATACCATGTTGAGATGTTTAATGGCAGTAGAGGCGCTGTCAAAAGAGATGCTTTTTGCTTGTTCTAAAGAGCTGTGAAAGTTGTCCTCACATCTTACTTTGGAGTATCCCGATACTGATAACAATAAAGACAGGGAAGAGATGGCTCTACAGGGAAAGCTGTTTGCTGATGACTGGAGTTCAATCCTTGAGAGCCATATACTAGAAAGAAAGAATCCTACAAGTTTTCTGACCTCCACATGTATGGCATGGTGTATCGGTACATGCACGTGTGCACACGCACACACATGCACACACACGCGCACGCATGCACACGCATGCACACACAAACACACACAATTTTAAAAAAGAAAAAATAATTGTTAGGTAAAATTGTCTGCTTAACCCCTGCAGGCTCTCATTAACCTCTGTGTTGAATTGCTCATGAGTCTTTAGTGTCCAGCTCCTGCATGTCTAGTGCTTTCAGGAACTACCGAGAGTGTAAGGCATCATTCTTACTCTTGAAATGTTTTAAACTTGAGGATAAAGGCAAAAACATGATCAGCATTCATTCAACTGTTGACGATCGACTATGAGTCGCTCTCAGTACTAGGCGCAAGGTAGACCTATGTATGGGTAGAGTGGATAAATAAATGGCCAGGGATGGTGATGGTGATATGATGTCTTAGCCACTGGCTCACAGGGATTAAAAAAGCCCCTGGGTGTAGCCTTATTGCTCCCCGTGTCACTGACTTCAAGATACCAAAGTGGTGTCATCGGGATTTGGTGTTAGAAGGAGATTCGATGGCTGTAGCACCCTGCTGACTGCAGTTGAAAGATTGTGTGGTACAGCCCAACAGTGTGTTGACATCCAGAGGAAAAGAGAGTGTATCATTGTCTCATTGTGGGAAGAGCACCCTGAACAAGAGGCCTACAGGAGGGCCAAGGCTTGCAGAAAAGCAGAGTAAAGGGCACCACAAAAAAACTGTAAAGGCAAGCATGGGTAGGGGGTCTTGTTTCTTGAAGCAGATTGAACGGGGGAAACAGAGCACTGTGAAAACAGCTATAAGAATCAAAAGCAATCTCTGCCCATGCAGACTGGAAGGCTTGGCATATGAGTGGTCATGGCAGTGTCTACTCAGCTCTCATAACTGGTTTATACTGGTGGCAAAGAGTTACACCCAGGTACACAGCCAGCTCCAGAGCAATTGAGAGGCCATCAAAGAAGACCTGCAACAGCAAAATCTATCAAGGGATAACTTCCGTGCTGGTCGCCGTAACCCACATAATCGAATGAGGTGCCAGCTGTGGTTAGCTCACTTCACAGGTAAGGAAACTGGGGTGCCAAAATCTTTTGTGGACTTTTCTGTCTGGGATCGTTCAGGTAACAAGAATGACGGAAACAAGAATGACTCCAGACAGGGTGGCTCTAAGCACTTCCCTAAATTTTTCTGTTACGTCTTTTCCTTGCCTTTTTTTTTTCTGTGTATGTTATCATACACCATTACCGTAAGAAAGCACGTGAGGCCAGGCAATTTGTGAGAAGTTTATCTGTGAGTCAAGGCGGAAGGTCTGAACCTGGTGGTGGTAACCTTCTCGATGGTGGTCCCCCCGAGGCTTAACTGTTAGATGGCAATAGAAGGGGTACATGCTCATAAGGGCTGGGGAGGTTGTTCAGATGGGACTGCAGGCAGGGGTGGAGTCAGGCTTCTGGTTAGTCTCACTGCAAATCAATGACTACTCTATTGTGTGGCTTTGCTCTGCTCTTAAGTAATCTTAAAGACCTCTCCATGACCTTCCCTCTAAGTTCCCTCTAAGTTCCATAGCAGGATTCACCTTCAGTGACCATCACCATGAGGACGGTGATGGAATCAGCTTGAGTTTTGGAGGGCCACGTGCACATCACACTCTTTCCTTCTCTGCAGTCTTCCTGACGCTTTTAGTGTATGACTGTTTAGCCTGCATGTATGTCTGCCTGGTGCCTGCAGAGCCAAGGAAATGGTGTCACATTCCTTGGAACTAGAGTTATGGATGGTTGTGAGATACAACGTGGGTGCTGGGAACAGAACTCAGCGCCTCTAAAGGAGCAACAAGTGCTCTTAACTGCTGAACCGTCTCTCCACTCCCTTCTTACTCTTTGAGCATATGACATAGGGAGCTCCCATCACTCAGCTTTTCCAGCCCTGAATCCATGCCAGCCTGATTTTATATGCCCTCCCACTCCGTCTGTTCCCTGCCAACTTGAAGAAATCCCAGGTATGTGTAGCTGCATGCCCAGTGACTAAGCATGTGTCTCTCAAGTATGTGTGCTCCTTAAACACGTACACATTTATCATTATAACAATGAGAGACCACAATAATTTAAATATCATCTAATACACGGTGACCCTATTCCCAATTATCTTTTAAAAATAGCACAAAAACAAACAGAAATTTTCAGTTTAGAATCCATGAGCTGCTTGTGACTGTTCCTTTATTTCTAGCATTCAACCTCTTTGTGGAGGGAACCGTGTGATCCATCCTCTGAATTTTTCAGTTTCAATTTCACTATGTATGTTCCTATGGGGCCTTATAACACGTGTCTTTGCCTGTGGTTTTTCTGCATAACTGCTATTTTTCAATAGCTTGATCTGACTAAAATTATGGAGGCTTCTTGGTCAAGATTCCATCCTCATAAATGATAAAGTCTTACACTAGGAAGCACCTAAGATTGGGTGTCCTTCTATTCTGTGGTCTTAGAAACCTGTGACGACTGTTGCCTGCACCCACTTCCTCAGTAGGGACCATGGGTTTCAAAGTTTTTCTTGTATCTTTCTTTGTTCATTATAGAAATCCAGTATACTTCTGCAAAAAAGATTCCTGCAGTACAGCTGTTTGGATGTTTGATGACAGTTTATAGGTAAGAGTCAGGAACATTGCCTTTTTCTTTCATATTGTTTTTCAAAAGGCCTTTTTCCCTGCCAACAGTCAAAGATAGGCACGGGGCTTTTGTTTTTCTTGTTTCCCTGCTGTTTTGACGCCACTGTGGACCGGAGGACTGACATGTGTGCCATGCTTTAATCTACTGCACTTTTTGTATCTTCCACCCTACAATCATGCTTGTTTTGATTTACAGTCCTTTTGTGAGTGACTTCTGTCTTCTGATACCCCTCTTTACTGGGTTTTATCATGTAGTTTATCGTGTAGCTGAGGATGACCTTGAACTTGTGATTCTCTTACCTACAACTCCTTAGTGCTGACTTATAGACATGTACCACCACACCACATATATGCAGTGCTGAAGGCTGAACCCAGTCCTGAGTCCTTTGGACACAATTCCAGCAGTCTTTTGTGTTTTCCTTGCTTCTAGAATAACAAGATATTAGAAATACCTGCAGGTGTCTATATCCTAAAAAAATAAAGTATACAGTTATTAAATGTGAGTCTCTGTGGACGGATGGGTCAGTGTGTTATAGAAGTTAGTGTCATCTCCCGAAGCCAAGAGTTCTTGTGTCAAAATGGAGCAACCTCTGAAAGGACCAGACACTCTGGGTTCTGGGTTCGTGTATCCCAACCACACTGCCCATGGGTTCTTACGATTCCCCTTGAAAATTAAATAGGAAGGACACTATGTGTATTTTCTGTCCACGAGGTTTTTATATGAGAAAATAAAATAATGGTTGAGGGATTTCAACCTTTGGAATATCCATAGCTGTAGTTGTCTCTTGTTATTCATGGAGAACTGGCTAAAGGAACACAGAGGATGCCAAAGTTCTGGGTTGCTCTAGCGCATCATGTAAAGAACATGATACGCATGTTCACTGGCTCACAATGACGTTACTATCCAGGAAATCCCCACAACCTGAAAACAGGATGTCTCAAATACACATTTATTACACTCACCCTACGAAGCCTTTCTTGCCTAGCAACACTGCACACTGTAGGGTATCCGCTGTTTCCATCCCATCCCATCCCATCCCATCCCATCCCATCCCATCCCATCCCATCCCATCCCATCCCATCCCACAGGCTGACTGGAGGCTGTGTTTGCTATTGCTGCCCAGGGTCACAAGAACAGAGCAGAAGACCTACCCAGGGAGGGGACACTGCATGCAGCCTTCACACCATCACCAAACATGAGAACTACGAGCTGGAGACCATTTTTATTGAATACAGCCCATAAATATCTTGACAGGATATCCTAATGGTCTCTAAAGCCCCTCCATAACTCACAAAATGGAGGTGGTCTGCAAACAGTGCCAATTGAATAACTTATCGGCAAGAACAGTGTCTGTGTATGGTCAGCGCAGATGCACTTTTAAAATACTTGGATCTGTGGTGAGTTAAATCCACAAATGGAGAACCTGTAGATAAACAAGAAGTCTAAAGGCACATTCTTCAGTTAAAAATCCAAAGCCAGTCTCCCTCAGGAAAGACCCTCAAGTTGGTTATGCAATGCCAAGTTTATAACAGCCCTCAAGTTATTTACATGCAAGTAACTTTATACCAATTGAGCAGACTGTAATTATATATTTAGGAATTAATATATATATACAAATATGTGTGCATGTCTCTCTGTCTCTCCCTGCATATGTGTGTATATGTCTGTCTGTCTCTCTCATGTGTGTGTATGTATATGTGTAACAACAAGTAAATAAATGGAAGCCATGGATTTGAGAGAGAGCAAGGGGAGTGCATGGGAAAGTTTGGAAGGAGGAAAGGGAAGGAGGAAACGATGTAATTATATTAATGTCAAAAACTTAAAACCAAACCAAAAAAAAAAAAAAAACACAGCAAGGATTTTGTTGTTGTTGTTGGCTTGCCTAGCTCAATGTTGTATTGCTTACAGAGTCAGACAAAAAAAGTCTCCTGATAATTGTCTCTACAAATGCTTACTTCAGAATGTCAATGCCAGTGCCCAGGAGAAAGTCAACTGGGCCTGTGCTATAAAGCATTTGCAGCACACCAAGCTAGAAGACCCGTCTGGTCCTGGGTATGTACCCTTCTGTGTGGGGAAGCAGAGCTAGCTGCCCTGTGGGGAGGAGGCCCCAGCTTGCCAATTCTTCTAATTTGTCAAGAGAAAATCTTCACACAGTGCTTTCCATGCTCAGGGGGAAATCCATCAGCTATTCCATAAACCCAGATTTTTACATGAAAATTTCCAACTCTGAAACAAATTCTTTAAGAAATGGTTTTCAACTGTGCCTGGGTCTTAGACCCCATGTGTGAAGTCACCCCAACAGGTGGGCTGCTTGAAGCCTCTGGCTGTTTGCCTCAGAAGAGTGAAGACTATGTGGGCATGTGGGGAGGGAGACTCTTGGTGGCAGAAATTTTGTTGAAAAGAAATAAAAACCAAACACAAGCTGCAGGGACAGAGACCCATCTACCCTCCTTCTGCAGAGAGGCCACCGGCATGGCAAGGGAGGCAAGCCAGGCTGAGCCTCCTCCTGCTTGGCACATCCCCTAAATCAATGGTTTTCTCAAGAGGGAAGGACCCTGCAGAGCCCTTTTACCAGTTGGAATTTTGTCCAAGCGATTGTTGGGAAGAATACACAAACAGACCGCAATAAAATTAAAAATAACTTTTGAAGGAAATAATATATTGGAAGGATTCATTACAGAAGTTCAAACAAGGACCCATATGTTTCTTTGCTCTTTATGGTGGAGTATACACAGGGCCTGTAATAAAATGAGGGGGTGGAGCAGGATTCAAAGGATAAGATCCAAACAGCAGATAAATAACCAGGATATCTTTACGTTCCATAGGCACTGCCTCCTGAGCCAGCAGACTTTCCTTGCTGCTGTTCATCTGCAATGATGTTTTAATTAACGCTGGCTGACTGTGATAATAAAGGAATCATTTGTCTGTCCCTATTTTGTTGTTGTTGTTGTTGTCCATCTCCACAATCGGAAACAATCCCCTCTTGTCTTTAAGTAACCCCAAGAATTTAGTCTCTCTGATTGTATTGTTTAGAGTCAAAAGTCATTTGGGATTTCTGAGTGAATGAAGGTTGCAGTACAACTGATACAAAGACTTACCCAGACGTCACAGTTCCTGGTGACTGAAGGGCTCTACACTTGCTCTCCAAGTCTAGCCTGGGCTGTATACAAGGCGCAATTTTATTTTATCTTTAAGATAATAAAATTTCCTATAAATCTCAAAGCACATTAGCTGATTTAGACAAGTTTTCCAGTGTCTGAAGGAACGGTGGGGGGTGAAGGAAAGCTTTCACACACACACATTTGCACTCCTGTATAAGCACGTCCACTGTGCGGTAATCCTTTTTTATTTACAGTTGGAGACAATGCCAAAAGATCTGAAACCTGTAGTTCAGACTCACCTTGAGATGAAGAGAGGCTGTGGTGAGCTACACTGCAAAGAGTTAGAGGATTCTCTTTAAGTTTTTAATTGGTAGTGAGAAAAACATCAGAGTTGTTCTGAGAGTCCCTAGATTGACTCCACAGAAGGCACGGCTAAGCATGAAGTGTTTAATGTTGGTGTAGGGGTGAGAGAAAGGGGAGGAGAGAGGAAGAAGAAGTGGAAGAGGAAGAAAAAATCAAAGAAAGAGAGATAAAGGGATTGAAGGTGGAAAGGAAGGATGGAAATAAGTGAGGCCCTTTCTCCCAGTCACATCTAGGGAGATGTGGTGAGTCGCCACAATCTCTAGACCACCTTTCAGATTTTCCCCTCTTCCTTTCCTTCATTTCCTGGCTAACCTTAAGTTTAAGCCCTAATAAAACCTGAATTTATGGGGATCAAGGCTGTCACCAGCTTTTCATTACTGTCAGCTTCTCTTCAGTTTCATCTAATTCAGTTTGGGGGCATTTTACAGTGCCTATCACACTCGGTAGGGTAAGCTGTATAGACACCCACCAGCAAGCCAAGTAACAACTGTTCTGACACAAGCCAAGACCCAAGTCTAAGGACAGCCACTGTGATCTGGGCCACGCTGCAGAGAAAGGTCTTTGCAGGGCCCCTGCCCCTCGTGTTTGCATCAGGAAAGGCGGGTGCAGGCCACAGGGGTTAGTTTGAACCTTTCTGATATACGCTGGGTTCCTGCCCTTTCAGCCCTCCAGCAGTGTCAGAAGGCTTTCTTTCTGAAAGTCATAAATCAGACCAAGGTCTCCTCCAAAAGCACAGTGAGATGACAGAACCCCACGAAGCCAAATGTTTCTCCCCAGACACAAGATTTTTATTTATTTCCATTGGAATGTTAAGCCATGATAGGTGGGTCAATGGGAGTCTTGCACTTTTTTTTTCCTATAATGAAAAATAATGTTCTAGCCATGAATGCCTTTTGCTAAGATTTAATACCAAAAGTCACCCAAGTGACTCTTCCTCCTTTACACACCATTTTCAAAATCCACTAAGTTGCTTTATTTAGGTTCTGAAAGTTGTATATGCTGTAAATCCATCTGGGTTGAAGTTAAAGAAAACATACACACACACACACACACACACACACACACACACACACACCAGGAGCTGTAAAGCTGTTTTCTATATTGTTTGGACATAATACTATTCTCAAGTGAATTCATAAGGGAATAGGGCACTTAAAATGAGGTGTCACATTTCAAGGTAATAAATAGCAGCTTGATTCCACCTCCCAATTGATCCTGCAGTTTACTTATACACAAGGTGGAAAATAAAGTACCAAAGGCATGGTGATTTACTTTGTAGAAACCAGACACTCTGCATTAGCTTAAGTGAACGCAAAGGCCCGCGCCGACAATTTATTACAGACCCAGTCCACACTCGGTTTGGACCAGGATGGCCATTGGTGCACACATATCCCCTGCTTTTAGCATCTTGACAATTAAATGCATTTTAGGCCTCTTTGTGTGTTAGAGGACATGCGCTTTAAACAATGTCATCCAAAGGCAGGTTTTCTCCCTTTCTTGCTTCGCATTGATCCCATTAAAAAGCTGGCATCATCTTTCCCTCCCCACTGCTTAACCGCTGTTTGCCTTTGTAATTCCTGTCAGTCTTTTTTCTTTCTTTCTTCTACAGTATCTGTTAATACAAATGCTCTTTTTATAAATATAAATGGATTAAAAATACTTGGGTGCCGAGGACATTTGGGGAATGCTCTAACATATTTCATGGTACCGTTCATCCCTATGGCAGGGTTAGCGGAGCTGACCCAAGTGGTTGGACAGCTAGTCCGTGTCTGAAGGTGCAGGGAATCACTTCATCATGGACACACGAACTGAACTGCAGCCACGATGGGACTGGATTTGGAGGGTGTGCCTGATGTGTCGTGCATTGCCACAAGTGCTTGTTGGTTGTCACAGTAACCGTATGAAGAAGGTAAGGGTTCCAAGGATGGAAAGCAGGCAGTCAGGCTAGGCAGCAGCCTCCTTGACCTGCTGAGCCATCTTGCTGGCCCTCACTTTCCTTGTTTCATTTCTTTGATACTCTAATGGGATATTTCAGCTTTGTTTCTAATGGAGACTTCCCTTAGGTTAAAGATACAATCATAACTAAAGTAGTTTCCATCAATCTCTAAAATAAAAACAGACACATTGACAACAAGCCTGAGAATTTAATTTTTTTTCTTGTCTCACTGGACAAATGAAAATACACGAAAGAGGTTGCGCTCAGTCCTGATGCAAGCTGATATGAGAGGGTAGGTGGGTGAAGGCTCCCTTTTCTGAGGAGTAGGGGAAACAGAGAGGAAGGGTAGAAAGGGGATGAGAGGAGGTAAATAAAAATTAAAATTTAAAAAGAATACATGAGCATGCATCCATAAGATATAAGAAAAAAACTTATGTGTAAGCATTAAAAATATTTTATGTTGTACAGTGACTACTTTTGGGAAAGACTGAGGCAGATAGAGAATAGCAGTAGTCAGAAGGCTTCCTGCTTTCAGAAGTCTGGCGGAATACATTACCTACTCCACATTCATACCAAACAATAGTTGTGAAAACAGGACACATACAGTACAAAACTCCCAGCCTCAAGGCAAAGCAAATCCTGCCATTCACAGTAACATGGACGATTCGGGTAAGTATGCTCAGTGAGAACAAACCAGGCACCAGAAGAAAAATGCTGCATGATCTTCTCTACGTGTGCACTCTGAAGGCATGGAACTCATGGAAACAGAGAGTAGATTCCCAGGGAATTCTGGGTGATGTTGGCAGAACACACAAAGTTTAGATAGACAGGAAGAGTTTTGAGAGTCACTGTGCACTGTGGTGACTGTAGTTAATAATACAACATGGTCAAAATTGTTAAGAGAGGAAATTTGAAGTGTTCTCAGCCCCAGAGTGATAAGTGACTGAGTGGATTCATATGCTGATTAGCACGATTTAACCATTCCCTAATGTCTGTGTATATAAAGCATCAGGTTGCACCCCACAAATATATGCAATGAGGAGAAAGTGAAAAGTTGGGCAGGAGAGATGGTTCAGCATTTAAGAACACTTGCTGCTTTTGCAGCAGAACTGCATTTGATTCTCAGGACCCTGAGAGGTGGCTCACAACAGCCTTTAACTCTAGCTCCAAGGTATCTGATGCCCTTTGGTTTCTGAAGGCACCTGCGCATGTAGGATGTGCATAAACTCAAGAAGGCCCCCACACACATACAAATAAAAGTTATAAATATTTTCCAAGGAAGTGAAATGCAATCTATAGGTCATGATACAACCTATAGAAAGTCATGTATCTGACAAGTAATAGATTTAGATATAAGGAAAGCTATCAATTCAAAATAAAGTAAACCAATTGAAAAATGTGCAAAGGAAATGAACAGACATTTCTCCAAAGAAAACATATAAATTTTCAGTAAGTACATGAAAAGATTCCACACTGGCCATTGGGGGAATACCACGTGAAAAGGGCTTCAGACACATTTCACACACTTTGATAGCTATAATCAAAAGATTGTCAATACTAAGAGCTGACAAAGGTCTGGATAATCATTGTTCAGGGGGATATAAAATGACCTAGCTTTTGGATGCCAGCCTAGCAGCTTCTCTGACAGCTGAGAGGGCAAAGGAAGCATTTGTGATCAACCCTCCTCTCCCTTGAGTTGTAAAACCAAGAGGCCCTACAGTCCTTACAAAGAGTCGGTGGCTAGAAACCGTTCCTCAAAGAACTGCATTACTGAAAAGTTTTCTAACAAGTTTTTTTACTAAGTTTAAGGAACAAATAATTCCCAAGTTATGAAAAAAATCTCCAGAGATGGATTAAAAGAGGTTGATTTTGCAGAGAGTTTCAGAAATTAGGACACCCTAACAGCAAACTTACAGAAGACAGGTGAAAATAGACCAAAAAAAAAATGTCAGGAATGGACATACACCCACAAGGAAGCCACATCAGTGGCCCTTGATCCATGAAGTTATCCCTCTGAAAAAATAAGAAATTCAGCTCCTTCTCTTCTCCTTCTATGAATGCCAGTCCCAGGCAATTTCACAACATAACTGCAAAGGGCAGTGCTGTAAAATTTTTTGCATGAAGATTTCTTGAAGCTTTGGAGAAAAAAAATAAAGCAACTTAACAAGATTTTAAATGAAAGGACAAAGCCTGGGGGGAAAGGGTGATAACTCTGGAAGTGTACTAAATGTATAAAGAACTGTTTTCAATGAGAAAAAAGGCAAACATCTCACAGAAAACAAGCAAACAAACAAACCAGAATTCTTGGCTAGACTTTTCACAATGGGAATCTTATATTGCTAATAAACATACGGAAATACTGATGATCACCAGAGATCATAAAAATATCGGTTCAAGCTACAGTGAGATGTTACTCGTCTCTAAAGAACTGATGAAGTTTTTAAATGCCAGTGCATGAGTGTTATGAAAATCTCTGAGGAAAGACTCAGGCGTTTATTGACCCTGGGAAACAATTTGAATGTATAATTTGGTAACCTTGAAAAAATTATACACCCAAGGAATGATATTTCAATCCTAAGTGTGCAACCGGAAAACATCCTCATGGTAAACATTAGTGTGGCAATTAACTAACATTTACTTTAGCAAAAGCAAATCAAACATACAAAAAAACTGAATAAAAAGAAATATCTGTACATGGATAGGAGAATGGAGATTGACACACGGATGTCCAACAAAGAGTGACAGCTGCTGTTTGAGTAGCTTCAGGTGGACGTTGGTGAAGATGATGGGGAGGAGATGGTCTGATGGAATAGTGTCACAGCTGACTACCTCAAGTGGAAATCCTTTGGCTCAAAATCACGCATGACTGTGTCAATTAAAGCAAAAAAAAAAGAGAACAACGGACTGGCCAGATATGGCCAGATATGTAAGATAAGGGAATATTGAATGTATTGCTGATACATTTCTAAAAAGGCTAGTGATGGATATTTTATTATTTCTTCTTACTTTATATTATATTTGATATAGTTTTTCTTAGTCTTTAAAATTCAGCATAGTAGCTATTTTGAATTTTCAAACATAAAGAAGTTGTAAAAAGCTGTAAAGGTATCTAGAGATGTGTCAAGGTTGCTAGGAATAGGAAAGAATCTCAAGGATAATCTTTGGCAGTGAGTCTCAGATGAAGCCCTGGCATCAGAACAGTGATGGCAAAGAAAATAAGCTTACTCTATCACTGTCTACCAAGACATTAATAATGCTTGACAATGGCATACAAAATAGTTGCGTATTTTTTTCCTTCAAACGTTATGCATGAGAGTAGAACTGAGGTTCTTTAGCAATGCCCATGGGGAAGAGAACTTGAAGACGTAGACATAGCAGTCTTTAGCAGTCCAGAGCTAATTTAAGCTGTGTCCCACTTTCCACAGCCTTTGGTAAGATTTGAATGATGGACGTAGTTGAGCACACAATTAGATTGTTTTCCCTGAAAGGTTTGGACTTTTCTTCTTAACACCCCCCCACCCCCCGTAGGTGTGTTGCTTGGGGGGGGGTGTATGACACATTATCCCCTCCCTCCCCGCCCTGCCACTGACCTGACAGTTGTCACTTAGGACATAACTAGAATTTCCTGAGTACATAGGCCTTCACATTGACATCCTCCAGCTCGTTTAATGCTGGTGACAACCTAAAGACGTAGATACTTTATCGATGAAAACACACATGCTTTAATGCCATGAAGTTTTACAAGTGCTTTCATTTCTCACAGGTGACCAAGCTGAGTTTGAACCGATATAAGTGAGTCTAGTGCCTGCTTGTGTGGACTTTGAGCTATGCCTCAAAAACTGAAAAAACTCAACAAAGACAGCCTGACTATTTCAGAGGTGCATCCCTCAAGTCCCGAAAGAGTTATGCAATGTGAGGTGCAGCATACCACTGCAGTGGATTTCTACCTGTGTCCATATGATATCTACGACCCTCAGGGAACCTCAAGCTTTTCAGGCCACAGAATCCAACCCCCAAAATAAACACACATGTACACATCCATGCAAGACTGGCACAAGATGCCAGGGTTATTTAAATCCTGTCAACAATCCACCACCCCGCATGAATTCCTTTCATCAGAGTCATTCTTTTATCCAAAATATTTCTTCAAACAGCCACAGAAGGGAACCTTCTTAGAAGGCAAGAGCCTTAGGTTGTAGACCTCTCTGCAAACTGAGAGGCTCAGTGGGGCCTCACCAGCATTTTAGTGTCTACCAAGGAGGCCTTTGTGTCAGGCTTGTTGGCGGTAAAACAGGAAATGAGGACAGGGGCATTAATAGCCTTTGTAAACAGCACCTTCAAGACCTTCAATCACCAATTTGAGAGCATTCACCACCCTGGTGGGGGGCGGGGGGAGAAGCAGAAAAAGCCAAACAGGAAATGCAATGAAGGGAGATGAAAGCAGATCAATAAAGGGAGAAACATTTGGTTTGAAGTTTTGCCTTTAAAATCATGGGCGCCCCCTGGCCACCCCCTCCAGAAAGTAATTTGGGTCATTACTGCAGGTCTGGCCCTTAGGTGTAATTGTCCCAGATTCCAGCCACCCAGAGATTTAGAATTCCAAAGGTTTGTGCAAATAATTCACATGTAGATTTATTACTGTGTCTAAAGTGAATTTTAAAAAAGAGATTTACCTAGTGTTAGAACTAAAAACTATGGATTTCATTTTTCCCTGTCTGTCAAATTAAAGAAGTAGAAAAAAAATTTGGTAGGAACTTGTTTTCAGGACATGATGCTAGGTTATGCATAGGCATCATAAGATGGATTTGAAACTGGCTAAGCCTTAGATTTTCCACAGCCTTGAGATAGACTCTGTTCTCTGAGGTTCTCATTCAGAATCCAAAATTTCACATTTTCTGCACCCAAGGACACATGAAGTACAGCTTATGAGAAACAGCAGGACTCTTGAAAAGCTCAGCAGTGTGGAGCCTGATGGAATGTGAGTCCTCTTGGGAGTGCAGATATGAAGGCAAACACCAACTTACTATATCTCAGGCTGTTCACTTCTTAAGACAACATATTTTGTTTTTTTAATATCCAGAACTGGATGCCCACCTCATGATCATGGTTTTTCTGTGGAATTTTTTTATGCTTTGCAGAAATTCTAAAAGGAATGCATGAATTGGAAGTGTAGAAGAAAAGAAGAGAGAAATCTGCTTTAAGTCCATGACAGAGGAGCCATCTGGTGTGAAAAGACCGGCAGTCTCAGGCTCGATCCTAACTGGATTCTCAACTTCTCACACGTCGGGACCTCGCTCATTCTCCAATTGTGAGAGTCTGCCGGCAAGAATGTACGTTTGATAAGAATTTAAGATACCACGTCTCTTCTTACCACGATCACTCTGCAGAAGGAAGCACAGGCTTTATGCTGAATAGAGATTCCTTCTCTCTTTACTGTCTTTAAACATTTGCATTGATTTGGTCCACGAGGCACTCAACAAACAGTAAGTGGGGAGTGCACGGAAATCTCCTCTTCCCACCCTCCCTCTTTTCTTCCTTTTTTTATCATAAATTTGGACATCTGGGCAGGAAGTGAAGCTGGAGTTAGATTTGAGGAAGACAGTTATCCTGCTCCACTCCTTTGGTTTGGTTCAGTTTTTCTCTTTCCTTTAGATCAGAGCAGATGGGAGAAGGAAATATTACAATGGAGGCTTCATGGCATCTAAACCACTTCCCCTCTCCGAGAACCCCATGATTTACAAGTATTAACTTTGCATCTATTCTCTACAGGACACCCCCTCCTTATTTCACATTCCTTTGCTTGGGTCACAGTTTCTGTGGTCACTGGGTCACAGAGCAGCCACTACCACCGTAAACCATAAAAGGCCTAGCTCAAGGAACACCAATTTCTGTGAGGCCTGCACGGCACACCTGACATTACGTCCAAGAGTGACCTGAGCACAGTTTCTCACTCTGAGTAGCACATTGGACTTACCTGAGAAGTTCTAAGAAAAGATCTATATCTGATCATCAGTCTGTAGATGAAGAGCAATGGCCAGGGGTCCCTTGTGCATCAATATTCCTCAGCCGATTCTACTTCACAGCCAAGCCTGGCAACTATGAATTCAAAGCCTTTTCATTTCACCTTGATTTTGTACTTTCTTCCCCTGCTCCACTGAAGTAATGACATCCCCAAATATGGGACCATTCAAAAAATGGGACCATTCAATGCGCAGTATTTTGGCAAGTTTCTAAGAGATTTTTTAAGTGACCCCTAACTCTATCCCTAGCTCCTAGCATCGATTATGGAAACATTGTCCATGGGGTTATGTATTATGGCACCCATGTCCAAAGGCAATACCAACCTCACCCTTATAATCAAGCCAGTGTTTTTCTTCTCTTTTCTTTTTTAAAAAAACAAAAATTGTGCTCTCTTCTCTGGTTCCCTGATGTCTTTATCAAAACCAAACTTCTCAAATATTGTGATGGGATTTTACATCAACAGAAGGATCCTTCCCTGCTGTGGCTCAGCACCTCGCTCTGTGGTGTCTGATGGCACCTTTGCGAAAAGCCACCTTCGTTGTCAGCCTGCAATTAAGTCAGTGCCAAGAGCCTTCTGCACAGAACACCTCTACACGGTGTTTTAAGAAATGATCGCTCAGGCTTGGAGGGAGTGGGAGAAGGTGGGTTTAGCTGGGAGGGAATTCCGCAGGAAAGGCAGTCAGCACACTCCTGGTTTTTCTTGCCCTCCCTAAATGCTCTTCTTTATGCCAGGTGCAAAGTGGCCTTAATGCTCATAGGCAAAGTATCTCTTACACCATAAAACACTGTTCTAGGTAAACATCCAGAGGTTTACTAGAGAGAGTGTTAAACCTCCCAGAAAGATTAGATAATGGCTCCCCAGCAGGTGTAGACTCAGACTTCCATGGCCATGGACTGAAGAAATTTGTGTGTGACTTGATTTAAATGGTAAGCACAAAGCCCTTACTGTGGATCAGGTATGAGATGGAGAGAGCAGAAAACGGAGTAAGAAGAGCAGGTTCGGCTGTCCCAGGTGACTTACAGACCCCCGAGACCAAGGTAAACAGCAGAAAATTCAGGAAAGTGACTGCATGCGAATTTTCGAGTGAAAGACACCTCAAGCGTGGTTAATACTAGAAAAGAAACACTTTCCCTGTGGCACACACTCAGAGAGACTCAAGGGGTGAGGATGTGCAAGAAGCATATTGCTTTCTTGCACTGTGCTGTGACTCAGCACCAACATGGTCCTGCACTGATGTTCTGACGGATGAGGCAAGCAGGGGCTTGCCTTTCGGATTGCCTGAGATTCTGTGATCTGTATGCACACATCCAACTCTTGCACCCTTACGTGTAGAGTCTTATCTGCTATTCCTGTGCATCCTTCTTGACAGCAAGGAGTTTGGTGCTATCATAGGTCTTCCTAATGATTGCACCCAACTTAGATTAGACACTTCTGGGTACCTAACCTTTGAAACTTCAGGGATGGGGAGGGGCACATGTGATCAGCAAAGCTGGAGGAGAGAGGAAAGGATTCAGATTTCCCAGGGTTGCTGGAAGGCCACTGCTACAACATGGGAGCCTGTGATCCTGCCGTGTTTTTCACATTGCTGGTGACATACAATGGTCAGCTCTTGGGGTTCATTACACAGCCAGGGATAAATGTGGGGTGTTGTGTGTGGAGTCCAAGATTTTATATCATCCTTTATTGTACCAATAGCATGGCACGGCATTAGTGGAAGATAAGATTGTAGGATTCCATATTAAGAAAAGGTTAAGAATCTCCAACGGGCTGCGGTGTCTTAACCAGGTGCTAAGTAAGCCTGCCCAGGCCACAGGTTCCTAAAGACCTTCTGAGTGGCAAACTACTATCAAGTTACTGTCGGCATATAGTGCTACTGTGTACCACTGAGGGGCCAAGCCAACAGAGACAGTGCAACTCGGCTAAGTGGTACATGAGATCTGAAAGCCATATTGAAACCAGGTTCATAGGACTCTCAGAGACAACAGTGTGTCTGTAACCTTGAGCCTCAGAACCTTTCAACTTTCCAAGGCAGGGTGTGTACGTGGCAGGAGGTTACCATGCAATAATGTCTCAACGGTATCTGAAGAAAAAAGCTGGCTCGGGTAAGGTTGACAATCGTTGCACATTATGATAATTCGAAACAAATCATAATCCCTATCTTGGATTATGCAACACCATTCAGGATGAAATTGCATATATGAATCAGGTTTATTTATAATAAGTGTGTCTAGTCAAAATAGAAGAGCTACTTAACATTATAATTAAAACTGATACATATCTAGTTGAAAAACTATCCGGTACCTAAAATACTTCCACGGGAGATGGCTACATACTTTGGCACAAGATCTCTCTATCCGTTCCAAAACATTTCATTTTTCTTTCTGAAAGGAGGTTGCACATTTTCCCACAATATCATATCAAACAAGAGAGAAGCATTATGCATTCAGTGAGGCCCAGGCCCCGGCAGTCCCAGCATCAAATACACTTGTGTTGTAAGCCGAGCTCCAAGGAAACATTTATTTATTTAAAATATTTTTACCCATAAGTTAGATAAACAGTAATATTTCACTTCACAGCGTTTCAAGACTGCCCCGCAGACAGAAATCCTGCAGGCCACCTTATGATCATTCTTACATCTGCAGACAGATTTCATTAATTTTTTTTCCTTTGAAGTCAGATATCTACTGAGAATTTAGCACTTGAACCTAGTTCACTTGGAATTGGGCTAGAGATAGCAATGATAGAGAAACTGTACAGACCCTTTTCAGTATATCCATTGTTTCCTCTAAAAATTTGGCCAAGTGCTTCACCAAAGTGGAAGCTCCCTGGGCTGCAAAGATAGCGCAGCTGTTAAGAGCATTTGTTGTCTTTGCAGAAGACCCAGGTTCCAGTCCCAGCATCGAGGTCCACAGCCATCTGTAACTCCAATACCCTCTTCTGAGCACTTCCAGAAAGGGCTTTAAAGCCCTTTTCAGGATCCAGAGCAGTGGTTACAGAATATGGCGTTAAAGCTTAGTGGTATCAACATCAGCTGACTTGAAAATCTGGCCTGTGGACCAGCAATTAGGTTCTAACAAGTTCTCCAGTTGATTCAGATGTGAGTGACCTGTGAGGCACAGGACTTCAGGATGTAAGGTGAGAACTTTCTGTAGATTCTCTAGAGAAATGCCAGTGCTTAGCTGATACTCTGCCTGCTAGGTTTCAAGCGAGAGACTGCATGACACAGCATAGAAGAGAGAGACTCGTACAGGCTCATAGCCTCTCTTGTCGTTCATGTATCCTCAGTGCAAGTGTGTTCTTAAAGTGAAGAGACCTCTTTAAATCATCAGCATAATGGTGGGCACAGAAAGTATATGGCAGGCACCCAAAGTCATAGGTGCATTGGAAGTGCTTAAAGAGCATGCAACATCCCCTAACCTCTTCAGATTTGAATTTTCTTGGTCTAGGGTAGGATCATGATGCTTTAAAGTTCTTTAAAATTTTTATTTTATATGTTTGTGTGTATGTTTGTGAGTTTATACCACTTGAGTGCATGTCCCATGGAGGCCAGAAGAGAAGACAAGGTCCCTTGGAGTTGGAGTTACAGACAGTTGTGTACCATGTGACATGGGTGCTGGGAACCAAACTAAAATTCTCTGGAAGTGGAAAGCAAGTGTTGTTATCCACTGAGCCAACTCTCTAGCCCAGTAGTTCTCAACCTTCCTAACACTGTAACAGTTCTTTATGTTTAATACAGTTCCTCATGTTATGGTGACCCCCAACCACAAAATTATTTTGGTTCCTACTTCGTAACTATAATTTTGCTACTGTTATGAATCATGATGTAAATATCTGTGTTTTCCCATGGTCTTAGGTGACCCCTGTGAAAGGGGTCTATCCCTAGGTTAACATCCACTCCCCTAGTCCCTTTTAAAGTTCTTAGATGATTCCAATGCACACTCAAGGCTCAGGGCTTCAGGTTCATAACCTTCCTGCCACATTAGAGAACATTGTTTGGTGCTCATTTTGTTCGGTGTTTGAGATTTAGATTATTACATTTGCCTGGGCTCTAATCCCAGCTAATCCCTCTCTGGGTCTCAGTTTCTCTATCTATCCACTAAGATATTCACCAAATGATGATGCCAGTTGCACAAACTACATCATTCTCTTCAGTGGACACCCTTGACAGCTGGAGCTGGTCATGTCTATTAATGGAGCAACTGGGGAAGTTCATCTCTCAGCTGGCTCCCACTGGATCCACCAAACTCCTGAGGAAAAGTTCCCATCATGCCATTCTACATCCCCTACTGAAGTGTTAGCATCAAGAATGAATGAATTAATAAATTACAAGTAGTTTCTGGAGGAGACCTGGGTAATGCCTGAGCCACACTGAAGTAGGCAGTTTGGCAAACATCACTGAAATGTCTATTCTTTCAAACCACCCGTCACTTAAACCTTACTGAGTGTACTCAACCAAACAGTCACTCTGGACCCCTTGAGGGTGGGACCCAGCCTTATATTGAGGCCTCCATGAGTAAGAGTCCAACCTCCTTTCTTAATAAATATTCAATACACAGAGTCGATATATGAACAGATGCTTAGACCCATTTGTAAGAAAAAGATGAATGAAAATTGCTAACACCGTTGATGGTGGTGATATAGAGTGAATGGCTTGCTGAGGGACGTTCCCTTGGTGATTTACAGGATCTCATTCAATCACAACAAATCTGTGAGGTATTCTGTAATGGCCACCCAATGCAGGGGAGGTCAGGGACTTCAGGAGCTTTGGGACTTGCCCACTGTCTCTGAAAGAGAGAGTGGTAGTAGTGAGAATCTCAGCTCAGCTTTGTCCGACTTGGGGCTCTTAGCATTCTGCAATGTGATGCTCCACTTCTCTCTCCACATGCCTAGGTGACATTTTATTTTCATTAAAAATATTTTGATTAATTCTTTGAGACTGCCACACGAGTGTATTTTGATCATTTCACCTGCTAACTCCTCCCAGTCTCACCCGCATCTCCCTACCACCACCTTCATGTGCTCTTGTTTGTGAAACCCACTGAGTCAAATTTGTGCTATCCAAACAGAACTCAGTGTGGTGCCTGCCCTGGAGTGTGACTTTCCAAGGCTCACAACCTTAAAGAAAACTGACCTCCTCTGCCATCAGCTATCAAACTGCTAATAGCCCCTCAGCTCTAGGTGAGACCTCCTTTCCCACCTCTGCTCTCTCTATGCAGAGATTTGTCTAGCTTGAGCTTGTGTGTGTTATCTGCATGCTGTCCCAACCACTTTGAGTTTATATGTGAAACTTCCCTGCTGTGTCCCAAAAAACCAGTGTCCTTAGAGTTAGCCACCACCACTGGCTAATACAAACTTTCAGCCTCCTTTTCTCTGAGGATCCCTTAGTCTTGTCCATTTAGGTCTGAGCTTTCCACACCTCAGTCTCTTATTCTCTGTGTTGACCCGTTGTGGTTCTCCATAATTGCCATCTACTGCAAGAAGAAGCTCCTCCCCTGAGCATTTTGACAGAATCTAATGTCTGAAAATATTTGTTATCAGACTTTGCACCAGTCCCAGGATTGTGACAGTTGTTAACTATGCTTCTACTACCAAAGACTTCATAATCTTGTTGAGGGCACAGACATGCAATTTCCCAAATGTTAAATGTGTAGGGTTAGAGCACAGAAGGATTTACAAAGAGGAAAGCACTGAATTCTACCTACCTTATTTTGTGTGGTCTTCAAATTGTCAACGAAACAAGGACACTGATCTTACTTATGTTGCATTGCAGGGTAAGATTAAGGTTTGCAAAGAGACGTGAGAATGCACACACATACACAAGTGCACAATATACATCTGCACATATGTTTACACATGCAATATTGTATGGATACACACACCTGCAACATTGCTGAAAATTTCCTGACTGTCAAAGCTTGTTTAAAAATCCCAGAATAGACTGCATGTTCTCAAGAACTCCACGTTTTTGAGTGCTAAAAGGCTGGAAAAGAATAATATTTCTATCATGGGTTTACTGTCTCTTGTTTGCATGGAATTGTCAGCTTCAGGTTACCATTTTTAAGACGCTTAATAGACTTCGTTTCTGAATTCAGTATCATCTGAAATCTGACACACCACAGGTTTTAAAGGATTCCTTGAAATGTATCCTACAAGTAAAACCCTAACATCGTGAGGGGACAATGAAGCTGCTGCATCACCTTCTACCTAACACACACACATACACACACACACAAGAGGAAGAGAGAGAGGACTTTATCATCCCATAAACATAGATTTTCAAAACAGTTTTGATCAAATGACACAATATAAAAAGTTACCTTTCAGCTGGCCTTTTATAACAGCATTATGAAAAAAATCATATCAAAAATTTTACATATTATGTAATTCATAAAATAATTATTTGCGATAGTGCCCAACTTTCCTTTCATTATTGATTGGCTTTCAGCAAAGGTGCCTAAGTGGAAATCATATTTCAAAAGCAGCATAGGTATTTATCAGGCATATGTCCACATTCACGTGTAATCTGGATGACCAAGTCTACTATCCACTCTGTGTTTGCCTTGATCTCTGTGTGTTTACAATTTCCAAACATTTTTTTTTTTCTGATTTAAGGAAGGCCCGTATGAACGTCATATAGCATAACAGATTTTGAAGAAAGCTTTGTGAAAGCTATGTGTGCTCATCATTTCCATAGCATTGGTGTCTACCTTGGCAGGACCTGACTGGGTGTCACGTCTGTGTACCCTCTGTCTGCCGAAAGCTACAACTCCAACGATGGAGTCTTGGGTTTTAACATTGGTATTTGATGGCTGGGACTTTGATGGATCAAGAAAGACTATGGGAGAGGTGCTGGCCGTGAAAGAGCTCTGTGTGTGTTCAAAGCCCCCTCTAGTTACCTCCTCCATATTTCACAAGTCAAGCAGGTCCCAGGACTAAGAGTCCCATCTACATTGTTACTTTTAAAAATACATAAATAAAAAAATACATAATTTCTGGCTCGGCAATTAAGAGTATGTACTGCTTATCCCAAAGACCAAAGTCTTGTTCCCAGAACACACATTGTCTCCTAATTTCCTGAAACTCCAGCTGTGGAAAATCTGACTCCCTTTTTCTAGACTGTGCAGGTTCTGCTCTCACTTGTACACACACACAATTAAAAATAAAATCAATCTGTTACAAAAAGACATGGCTTTTGTGCCATGCTTACTGAAAGGGTAAGGGTGATACCAGATGTTAGGGTAGCCTTCTTACTACCGATTTGGAAACCTTCCTTCTTTGATTCCAAGTAAGGCTTACCAGTAAGGGACTAGCTTTAGGAATGTGATTAAGCAAGACTCTCCCATTTACACATGGCAAAAACAAGAACAACAGCAAAGAGTTTGTTGCAATAAATACAATTTAGAGGACTTGGTCTCCTGCCTTTATCTATTTTATTACTATGTTTCACCTCCATTTTCATCTGCTAGGTCTTGTTTCTTAACAGTTTCCTTTATCAGCGTCAGCAGCTTTCATAGACTATTCTTTCCTCAAACTCAACAGAAGGAGATATCTCTCTTCTACCAAAATTCCCAATTTGGATCACACAGATTGTCTTGCCTGGATCTGTTGGGTCTTTCCACACTTTGGGGTTGTGCTGGACATGGTCAGGCTGCTGGAAACACGGGAAATAGAGCTCGGGAAGGAGTGTTTGCTGTTAGCAGCTGGAGAGAAAATGGGTCCTGAGCAAAGACCAAGAGTGAGGAAATTTGCATCTGCATAACCCTGCTGGGAGGAATGCTCACCCACCCACAAGCCATCAAGCAATGTGATTATAGCTCACTGTTGTTAAAAGGCAATTTTCCAAAAAAGAGAGAGAGAGAAAGATAAAACTCTGACTCGCATACAGCTATACAGTGAACACATGTCAAAATTTTTATTTAAGTCATTAAACAAAATGAGGGAACAATGCAGATGTCACAACCGGTTCAAAGGAGAAGTCAAAGAACAGCTCCCGTCTCCCCTGGGAAACGTCGAAAGGCAGTTGCCAATGGCGCAAAATCTCCTCCCTGTGGAAGTACTCTCTGGGAGTGCTCCGTGGGGAGTCCAACCCCCCCCCCACAGAGTAATCACAGCTTGCTGATAGAATCGGTGCACAGCATCAGGTCTCAGACCCCACACCTCACAGAGATGGTAGAATCAGAATGCCTGGAAGGCTGTCCCCACAGCTCATATATGAAAGATCATCAGTTCTTCAGTTTATTTCAAATTTCCTTACACTTTCCCCTCAAAGAAAGGAGGGTCTTGATCACAAAATCAGACTGGTCTCATTAACTCTGGCCTGATTATTTACATAAGGGCAGGGAGACCATTAATTTCCCACGTAGGCTTTCTTAAGTTTGCTTTTCTGGAAGTTTCCATATGAAATATTAGATTGGACTTTTAAAAGCCTCTATTATTTGCTATCCTGAGGCTAGGAAGCCAAGCCCGAAAAATGCTCTCCACCAGCTTTCACCTGCGGTACTTGTGAATGCTGAATTCCTCTCTCCAAAATGTTCCAAAGTTCAGCAAACCAGAAAGAGCCATCCTGAAGACTGGAGCCACAGACGCCATGCCAAATCCTGGCCTTGGGTACCTGGAAGGGTTTTCTCAGCACTGGCTTTGTTAAACCATCCTCACTTCCTTAGGCATGGCATCCTCTTTGCTTGCTGTTTTTGTTGTTCTTTGGTTCTTTGTTTTTGAGGCAAGGTCTTACTCTATAACTCAGTGTGATCTTGACCTTAAGGCAGACTGCCTCAGACTCCTGAGTTCTGGGATTATAAACATGAGCCATATTCTTCAACACCATTCTTGATTAAATGGGCATTATTCTAAAACAATCACTTTTCAAGCAAGGTCTTGATCACACAGCCTTTTTTCCTCATTTATACCATGGCTAAGTAATGACAGATTCTTATCAGATCCATGAAACAGTAAGGACATACAATAAACGCTTATCATTTGAGGGAAGAATTAGTGACAATAAAATATTATTTTAAATGTTCTGTTCTCTTTCAAAAACAGAGTCAGCTAAGTATTTTTAGGCTACAGATAACTTGACAAAAGAGAGAACCAGCTTCCTTATATATCTCACATATGAGACATTAAGATAACAGCAGCATATTCTGCACTGGTAACTCTACTAATGCCTGCTTCATCCACTCACGGATCCATTCTTGTCCTGTTGGCTCTTGAGTTAACAATCTCATGAAGACAGGTGCTTCCATCCTAAAAAGAAGTCCTGGTGCCCTAGGAGGTGGCTCAGTTGAAGAGCTGGCCATGAATGTGTGAGGTTAGATCCTTGCCACGGATCTGAAAGCTGGGCGCAGAGGCCCACATCTGTAACCCCAGTGCTAGAAGATGGGCGGACACAAGTGGTTCCCTAGAAATGTGGGTGAGGTGAAGGGTCAGTGAGATAGTCTGTCTCAAATAATGAGATGGAAAGTGATCAAGGAAAACATCCAACATCACAACCTCCAGCCGTGGCACATAGATCCAGAGAGAGAGGACGTCCCGTTCTCTAGTCCAATTAATAATGATGTTATTGTTAATAGAGCCTGGAATGTAGCTCTTATGGGTGGTAGCCACATAGAAAGAGAGGGATCTGATCTGTGAGCCAACCCCTATCCAAACAGATTCTCAGTAGAAAGTTTTAATTCCAAGTGGTCATGATATGACTGAGAGAATATCATTTGGGACTTCTGTCTAGCCCACACAGGGTGTGACAGTCAGAAAGACCATCAAAGCAGACTGATCCAGCTTTTACTTAGGAAGGTGTAACATTGTGTAGGGCAGATGTCTAGAAAAAGCACAATGGGGAACTGAGGAAGGGCACAGAATGAATGCTTTCAAAAGCAACTGAGCCTGCTTTCTGGCACAAGAAAGGGAAATTTAAAGTTAGAATGAATACCAAAGCAGCATCAAATTTTGGGACTTAACTACTTGCCCAGTTGGATGGTTCTGAAAGTTCTGTAAGCAATGGCATGAGAAGCCTTAGCCAGGGTTCCTAGTCCCTGGAATTTTAGCAGTTTGATGAACTCGACATAATAATTTCCAAAGATGGTTATTTTATTGTTTCACCCCCTCCCCCTTTTTAAAGTGAAAACATGGACTCTATTTACCTTAGAACTGATTATAGAACCAAGAGTGAAAAAAAGTTAACAGACAAGAGGAACTTTAAATAGCCATGGTAAATTTATGACTAATAATTTTCAAAAATGAGAAATTCCGATGAGAATAATAAGAATAAGAAATATATAAAAAGAAAAGAGAAAAAACAATTTGACAAGGAAATGTGACCATTCCTGCATCACATAAGAAGATAGGAAGGCATGCAAAGTATTGTGCTTAAGGACAATTCAGCCTATTTTAAAATAAATCAATGATGTTACATCTGACTTAAAACTGAGAGTGAAACAGATTTCATTCCTGTGACAAATCACCTGAAACAAAACAGTTTAAAAGAAGAAAAGCTTATAACTGTTCATGGCTTCAGAAACCTTAGTCCGTGGTTTCCCATTCTCAATGCTTCTGAATCCATGCCTAGGCAGTATATAAAGATTAAAGGTGCAAGGAGAGAGAGAGAGAGAGAGAGAGAGAGAGAGAGAGAGAGAGAAAATCACCTCAGTGTCATTTTCAGTTTTCACGCCAAGACTGGATTTATGTGGAGGCCTGAGATTTTAACTGGCTTGCCCTGGGGGTCTTTGGTCCTGTACCCTGAATGCAGGTAGGCTGCCACACCCACCCAGCTTTTCTGAATGGATTCTGGGAATCTGAATCCTAGTTTTCATGCTGTTGTGGGACAAGTACTCTAACCACTGAGCAATCTGCCCCACCCTGTGCCGAGCCTAAAACATACCACTTTCCTCTTAACGCCACTGCATGGGAGTAGGGAGTGAGGGTGAGGACTGGGGGTTAGGAGGTTAGGTTTGTAACATGCCAACTCCTAAAGGACATACTTAGACCAAACAGGGCACTTGTGCTCGGATGTAGTTCTGTGTTGCTTATTAGTCTTATTATTTTCATATTTATATTAACTAAAACTACAATCAAATAACTAACATCTATTTCATAGAAACAAAACTAAAGATGGTTAATAAAACCTCAGCTTCATTAGCAGTCAATAGTCACATGTTTCTTATATATTTCCCTAAGTGAGAAAATAAAATACTCTCATTAACCTGCTGACAATAGGCAGCATCTTTATGGCAAATATGAGGAAAGTAAACACATACAAACTTAAAATTATGCAAACAATCTTCTTTTTTTTTTTTTGTTGGTGTTTGGTTGGTTAGTTGGTATTGCTTTTTGGCAATTTTGAGACAGAGTCTCACTTTGGCTGTCCTGGAACTCACTTTGTAAACCAGGCTGGCATCAAACTCACAGAGATCCTCCTGCCTCTGCCTCCCAAGTGTTAGGATTAAAGCTGGGTG